>NC_048583.1:5829122-6041622 GCF_013265735.2 Oncorhynchus mykiss | reverse complement strand
TGTGAAGACCCTGGTGTACTGTACATATGTGTGTGTGTGTGTCCGCATGTTCCTGTGAAAACACTTCACTTTGGATACCACTTTGGGTTATTTCAAGGTACACCCATCTCACAAATCAAAGTCCTGCAAAAAAATATATGCATTTCATGACAAATTCCCCAACCATCCCCTCCCACCCTCCTTCCCCTGCTCTCCCTCTCCATCAAGGGGATCATTTAATTTTAATAACAGCTTGTCTCTCAGGCAGCCTCCTGCCTGTGTCTACCATAAATCACCAGCTCACAAGTCTGTTCCTCTCCCCTCGCCTCCCGCCCCCCCGCCCCCCATACCCCCAAGACACTTTCCTCAACTTCAAGAACATCCACTTGTCTTCAGTCTCACCAATCAAAGAGGAGCACAGAGGACCTCCCCTCCGTTTTGATTTCTTTACTGTTGATAAATGGGGCTCCTTCACTTTAAAATCTTTAATTGCACGTCTCTTTTCATCTTAATTTGATGTTTGCTTCCTGTCTTTTATTTTGGAGATGGCTGCAAGCGTAGAGCTATAATTTATAGATCACGGGGAGTTGTCATGAGTGCAGCAGGTGGAATCTAGGAAGGCCAACATTCTAGTCCAGTGCCAACATTCTATAACGGTTAGGAGAGAAGAGGAAGTGGAGGCCCCCAGTAGAGGTAACGTGCAGTCTGAGATAAGTCATCAAACTAACTTAATACTTCGCACTCGCTTTAAGGTGATACACAGAGTCATGCGAATGTGCGCACATACAAACACACACATGCACACAAACACACACTAATTATTATGGGTAATTTCTCTTTGAAGTGTCTTCCTTGAAATTAAAATTAAAATAAATGAGATAATAATAGATTTAAGGAAAACCTTGACTGATTACTGTTAATCAGTGTTTTTCCATAGTTGACAAGCCAGTATTTTGTCTAACACAATACAAATGATTATTATTCAGTTACTCAGAACACTGAGAACACTGATAAATCCAGCTACCCACAAACCATGTGCATATATGGCACATAAACAATAATGGTCACATACACCAGATAGGTGCAGTGAAATGTGTTGTTTTACAGGGTCAGCCATAGTAGTACGGCACACCTGAAGCAAATTAGAGTTAAGTGCCTTGCTCAAGAGCACATCAACAGATTTTCACCTTGGGTCGCCTTGGGTATTCAAACCAGCGACCTTTCTTTTACTGGCCCAATGCCGTAACCTAGGCTACCTGCCACTCCTATTATTATAATTTTAACCTCTAGTAATGGTAGTGGCGGAAAAAGTAACCACATTTTCATGCTTGAGTAAAAGTATAGACAGTATACCTTAATTGAAAGTTACTTAAGTAAAAGTGAATGTCCGCCATTAAAATACTACTTGAGTAAAAGTCTAAAAGTATCAAAAGTAAATGTAATTGCTAAAATATACTTATGTATCAAAAGTAAAAGTCTAAATAATTTGAAATGCCTTATATAAAGCAAAGCAGACGGCACCATTTTCTGAATGGATAGCCAGGGGCACACTCCAACACACCACATTTACAAAAGATACATTTGTGTTTAGTGAGTCTGCCAGATCAGAGGCACTAGGGATGACCACCTGTTCTGTTGATAAGTGCGTGAATTAGGTCATTTTCCTGTCCTGCTAAGCATTCAAAATGTAACGAGTACTTTTGGTTGTCAGGGAAAATGTATGGAGTAAAAAGTACAATATTTTCTTGAGTAATATAGTGAAGTAAAAGTATAAAAAGTAAAGTACAGATACTCCAAAAAAACGACGTACGTAGTACTTTAAAGTATTTTTACTTAAGTACTTTCCACCACTGAGTGATGGGAAAAACCTACAATTTATCAGCAAATCAAAATCTGAAACCTGATTCCTCATCAATATAAGTAATCTACCAGCGTGTGCTCTCATCATCTCATCATGAAAACACTCACATTGAATGAAATGATGACTAATCTCCCCCAGATTAAAAACATATCTCCTGCTCAGATTAGAAATTCAAACATAGATGTGGATAGATACAATATATTTATATACACTGAACAAAAATATAAACGCAACATGTAAAGTGTTGGTCCCATGTTTCATGAGCTGAAATAAAATATCCCAGAAATGTTGTGTACAAATTTGTTTATATCACCGTTTGTGAGTATTTCTCCTTTGTCAAGATAATCCATCCACCTGACAGGTGTGGCATATCAAGGAGCTGATTAAAGAGCATGACCATTACACAGGGGACAATAAAAGACCACTCTAAAATGTAATGTTTTGTCACACAACACAATGCCACAGATGTCTCAAGTTTTGAGGGCTAATGAATTTATTTAAATAGACTGATTTCCTTAACTCAGTAACTCATTTCCTGTAACTCAGTAAAATCTTTGAAATTGTTTCATGTTACGTTTATATTTGTGTTCAGTATATATTCCTGGTCCTCATCCCTTCATTATACAGCGGCAAGTAGACTAGTAGTTAGAAAGTTGTGCCAGTAATTGAAAGGTTGCTGGTTCGAGTCCCTGAGCTGACAAGGCTCTGTCAATGTGCCCTTGAGCAAGGTACGTAACTCTAATTGCTCTGGATTAGAGCGTCTGCGAAATTACGTAAATGTTATATATGATATTATTATAGAACATATTAAATGCAGTCGCCCCAGCGTGAGAGACAACTAGATTCAGGTCACAACACAGCAGGAAGGCTTCCGTTTCATCTGAGATCCAGAGGGGTCACTCTTATGACCTCATTAGGAGAGAAATGCTAATGTTTCTCTTCTCTTTTTCCTCCCTCCTCTTTTTCCATCCCCTCTTTCGCCTGCTGTTTTTAAACATTCAGGCTGAAATAGGGTGAAGCGCCTCAGTGGATGCTGTTGTCGAGTCTGAAGTGTGTGTGAAATGTGTTGGTGACAGCGTGTGTGTGTGTGTGTGTGTGTGTGTGTGTGTGTGTGTGTTTGTGTGTGTGTGTGTGTGTGTGTGTGTGTGTGTGTGTGTGTGTGTGTGTGTGTGTGTGTGTGTGTGTGTGTGTGTGTGTGTGTGTGTGTGTGTGTGCGTGTTGGTGAAAGCATCATGACATGTCAATGTTAGCCAATAGAGGATGATGCTTTTCTCTCTGCCTTGTTAGCAAGCCGTGGCGGTGTCCCTATCCTTGCCTATCCATTTCTTTACATTTATATTTAATAGAGAGTGTTCTGCAATCTTTGATCTGAATAGCATTTCCGTTCCCTTATACCTTTCGCGAGAGTGATAGTGAACTCTATTTTGGGACCATACAATTTAGGAGCCCTCTTCAATGCACTCAGCACTCAGGAGGCCATGATCCTCCAGTGGCCTTTCATCATAGCCAAGAGAGCATCCCTGTAATGGCAGGTCCACAGGTGGCTCATACCTAGGCCATCCACTCCCTTTCCCTTTCTCGATTCGATTAAAATGGCTTTATTGCAATGGGAAACACATGTTTACATTGCCAACGCAAGTGAAATAGATAATAAATAAACAACTGAAATAAACAATGAAAAATGATCAGTAAACATTACACTCACAAAAGTTTCTCTCTCTCTTTCCATCTCTCTATCTCTCTCTCCCTCTGTCTCCCCCCCTCTCTCTCCCTCTCCCTCCCCTCCCCTCTCCCTCTCCCTCTCCCTCTCCCTCTCTCTCTCTCTCTCTCCCTCTCTCTCTCTCTCTCTCTCTCTCTCTCTCTCTCTCCCTCTCCCTCCCCTCTCCCTCTCTCCAGATACTGTTCTTTCCTTGCAGGCTTGATGATGTCAGGGAAGGACATAGCCACCAGGTGAAACGTTCCATTGGCTACTGGATGATCCTCTCTACCGTTTATGCACCAATAACTTGTTTATGGTGCAGTGCCAAGCATCTGACATTAGTGGTAAGAAAGTGATGCTGGTATCATTGGTGATATTGAACTCTACTAAATGTCTGCTTTGTTTTATTGTGAACCTCTTTTACCTCGTTGTCATCCAGACAGAATGTGGTTGAATAAATTCCAATGCAGAAAAAATGATTGAGTACAATTAAATAGTGAAGCAGTGCATTTTAGACAACATCTAAAACATTCAACTTTGATGTCAGTTCAGACTTGGAACATATGTCCTCGTATGACCAGTGTATTTGTTTGATTGTGGACAATACATTTAGAATTTCACAAAATAAAAATAATGCTATTTTTTTTATGCATCTTCATAGGATCTCAACAATTCATATTTTAATGTTGGCAGAGAATTAGAAAATTGCGGAAAGGCTGATTTAAAAGGGGAAAAAATCTAATTGCACATGGCAGGCCTATTCCAAAAAATAAATCCATCATTCTCTTTGGCAGTGGTTCACGCCAGGATATGAACATTTTCGGTTAAAAGTTAGGGGATTTTTTGGGGACAAACTAATACAATTAAAGGACGTTATTCTATAAGGAAATAGAACCGGCAATTTCTAAGGAATGCAGAGCGGGGAAAGAGAGAAAGATGATTGTAAACACGGAAAATTCACAGGGTTTCAAACAAGAAATAAAACGTTAGAGGATTTTTAATGAAAGGTTTGGTTGTATTCAGGTCTGTCTGTATGTGTGAAATCTTTCTAATTAACTCACTATGTATGTGTGTGCATGTGTGTGTGTGTGTGTGTGTGTGTGTGTGTGTGTGTGTGTGTGTGTGTGTGTGTGTGTTTTCCGCTATACACTGGAATGCGGCCAGTCTCGGCTCTTTCGAATCCACACTCCGTTCCAAATCCAAAGCCTTTGATCTGTTTCGCTGTCTCCTTACCCGGAAGAGAACTCTTGCCTTCTCTCTCAGCTGGGATGAACGCACACGTGGAAATATTGGCCCGGTTCCAGACTCGTACCAAATTTAGTCACACAAAGGCGAAGGGAGCGCGAGGGGGGAAACCCGGGATGAAAGAGCCAGCCGCCAGAAAGATCAAAGGACGCGGCGGCTCCGCCCGCTAACCCCACCTCGGTGCTTTATAAAGATCTGCCTCCTACTCCAAAGTTATTCTCACGCAATCTCTCCACACACAGCGAGCCGCAGCAGCGACACATTACTTTATGTTGTTCTTCTTCTCTTCTTCTCTCTTTCTTGTTTTGTTTTCTCATTAAACATTTCCGACTCGAAGAAGCCCCCATGTTATTCATTTGCTTTATACAACTCTGAACTGTTGTCTGAATGATATAGGCTACTGCGCAAACTGTAAAAATAACGATTCAAAACGATCAGCTGGCTGTGTACTGAAACATTGCGGCTGAGTTATGCCCTATGCAATACATCATGTTCACGAGTAGTATTCATTATATTTCTATCCAGAACTGAAACATTTCTCCATTGTCCAGTGAAATAAAATCTCGACATACTTTGCAGTCGATTTACAGACCGCTGTTTCTCCTTTGAACAACATCACGGTAAAAGCTACTGCAAAATATACAAAAGAGACATGGTGGTTCAATTAGCTAAATGTGTTACGGGACAATCTATTAAACTCAAAGTAAGGGGGGAAGAGTTGTCTTGTTTTGTGAGTAGGCGAAAATATTGTTTTGTTGATTGTAAAATCTCATATGGGACAACATTATGTAACATATTTAAAATGCACTATTAGGTTCCAAGTAATTGAAAGAACATCCGACAACAATGGACCCCAATTTAGCCAAATTAGTCGATTTTCTATTAATTATGCACGCCCTTTCACTCACCGCTCTGATAGGTGGACTAAAGACAAACGTTTGGTTTATCAAAGTACTTTAAAATACCAATCGACAACTTTAGGAAATAGCCGAGGCTACTATATAGGCTATTTTGCGCAAACAAACAATCCAATGGTACTATTGATTCGACTGTAACATTCTTTGTGCCAACATGCTTTTTTAAATCAATAGGATTCAGGAACGTTTGCGCACGAATTAAACCACCTTAAAATACACATAGTATTAAATCTATAGGCTGTTTATGATATACATGGGCTCCCTAGAACATTTACTTAAAAAGTAGGAGAAAGGTGATGCATTGCCATGTCATTTGAATTAGTTATTCTCAATCACATAGTCCACAGTGGTCACCATCCAACAGTAATTCTGTGTATCCAAACGTCACCCTTCGCTCTTTGTTATTGTTTTAACGTCATAGCAGTGAATCTGTCTATTATAGCCTCTTAGGCCCTACTCTATCATATGCATTGGCGTCAGCTTCATCACCGCTTCGACCCGCCCCCACTCCTTCCCTGTCTACCCATTTGTTGTGAGCTACAGTATGTATAAATCTCCGTACCCCTCGCTCTCTTAGGAGTATCAATCGGTGTGGTGTCAATCACAGCGGCGGCTTCCCTTTCATCTCGATCCTCCCAGTCGCTGCAAGAGAGAAGGCAGAGAGAGAAGAGACAGAGGACGGGGAAGGAGAGCTACATTTCTTACGGAGCGGTGCTCCAGTTTGGAAGTCGGTCCACAGCGTAGCGGTTTATAACGCACTCCTCGATCTTTTGTATAGTTTATTACTTTTGATTGAGCCGTTATTCAGTTCAAGTATGTATGTTCATTCTAATAGGGATAGATGCGCAGTATTGTTTAAGTGGGGGAAATAAATAGTGTTCTACTTGTGGCAAACAGGCAGCACGAGATTCAGAGACGCGTTTTTTTAATTATATTTTTCCTTTTTTTTCCACGAAAGGACTGCAACTCTCACAGGACCCCAGAACGAGGAAATATAAGCAGAAGTTTTTTTCGACATGCACTTTGACCGTTAGCGGAGCTCCCGGGTGTGTGCCCTCCTCTGCCAAATCTAACGGCACATCTGACTCTCGTGATGAGGTTTTGACTTCTGACATTTTAAAGAGCCGAACTGGCGAGTGCCGCGGGTTGAGCGTGCACTACACATCCGCTTTTGCCGATAACATCTTCAATTTCGGATATTTAGAATTTGAATCATTGTAAGAATCCATAATATTTCGAAAAACAACGACAAAAAAGCATATCCTGTTAATTTAGCTAAAACAAAAAACGTGATCGCACGCAGTTTCCTCCAGGGTACAACACTTCAAGCCGTTTCAAGGAACATTTTTGGTTTCCTTTTGGGGATTTCGATAGTTCCTCCAATTTGGACAGTGCGAGTACTTCGACTGAATCAAAATGCCACAACTAGCAGGTGGTGGTGGTGGCGGGGACCCTGAGCTTTGTGCCACCGACGAAATGATTCCGTTCAAGGATGAGGGAGACCAAGAACAAATATTCGCAGAACTCAGTCACTCAGAGGAAGACGAGGGAGACTTGGCAGATATCAAGTCATCTTTAGTAAATGAGTCAGAGACGAGTCCAAACAGCAATCATGATGTAAGTATTTCCTCTCTTGTACTTAAGTCCAGTGTTACATGTTGCCAAGCTTTTATACAGGCTAGCCTAAATAAATGTCCATCAAATTTCTAACGAAAACATAATCATTCAAGGTCACCTGTCCCTAAATAATAGCCCCCATTTCAGGGGAGTCAGTTGGACATTTTATGAAAGTTAATAAAAGCTGAAAAGCTGATAAAATGACTGGATATTTGCCCAAACTGTGTTTGGTTTTGTCATAATTAAGAAGGTGATGTGCAGCCTAATATTATATGTGTGTAATATGACTATTTTAATCTGTAAATAGTAGCCATGTTCTGTTTGTAATCAGTTGTAAACAGAGGCTCATAAATAAATCTGCTGCACGTGGCTGCAGAGCTTTTCAAAACATTGTTGACGAATTATACCAAAGGTCAAAACATAAAACACACAGAACAATTTAACGTGAGATAAAATTTTTATACAATTCAGAGAACTGTTGTACAGTTTTTACGAGGTTATTTGATATTTTAAATTAAATATTGCACAGTAGGTGATGAATTCGTGAATAGATTCTGAATGATTTTGTTAGGCCTATTACAATATTCAATTAGCCCTATTGAATTATTATTATTATAGTTATTATTATTAGTAGTAGTAGTGGTAATATTATTAGTATAACAATAATTGTCTTGATAAAAAAAAAGGTACTGCCTTACTTATAATTATTACAGTAACAATATCAATATCGCTATGGGTTAGGTGATTTAATTAAACAATGTTTCAGCAGGTCGGATAATGTAAACTATGAATAATATAAAATATGAAAGTGTTTTTGGATCAAATTCCTATTTGATATAAAATAAATGTTTTTTTTTGTTCAAAGGGAAATCCAGATGAAATGATCTTCGAAGGAAAACCACACCTGACAAAATGTAGCACCTCTAGATTACAGTGACACTCATGTTCCCAATGTGAAATAAGGCCAACACATTTCTTCTGCGTGTTTTGTGGAGATTATGGCCATTTCATGGAGAGACAGCACATTGTTAAAGGACGGAATTAAATTGGGGGGGATTAATGGAAATGTTTAGTTTTGATATAGATCGAATTCATATTTGAAATATGAAAGAAATGTCACTGCCACAATACAGGGTTGAAGGTAATGCTGGTAGATATTTTGTTCCCATTGCTTATGTATTTAAATCATCTGTCATTCCTTTATCTCAATCATGTATCTAATGCATTTATCAGAGCTGTAACAAGAGTAGTTTACATCGTTTTAGACCTCGTGACTGTCACATCCCTCCTCAGTGCAGTGAGTTTCATATTCAATAGTAAGTTTAACTTTGTGCCTGAATATGTCTTTTTTTATCTGGGCTAGGCAGCTGTTACTAAGTCTCTAGCTCTGGATGCTGTATGTATTCAAATGTAAACCTAGCGCAATTAGCTGTTGCCATTTGTCATTATCCAATGTTAATGGAATTAGGGTACCTACTGACTCTGGGCCGAGCTCATATAGTTACAGCTGTCACAGACGCAAATACGACGGAGGTTGAATGTTAATTGAGCATCCAGTGAAGTTCCGTGACTCTGCTGGAAGCCAGCCCCAGGGAAGTGAACTCCAAAAGGAGGTCTTTCTACGCGTTCCCATTCGAGGAGGGAGGGGGAAAGGAGATGCATGTGGAGGGGTTCACGGTATTTTGGAAAAGCAGTCGACTACACCGTAAACATCATCCCCTCTTCTCTATTTTCGCAGTTATTTTGTGTAGAGCACGTTAGTATTGGAAAGCATCATATGCTACCGTGATGCATTTGATTTTGAATTTGGTTGGAGCTTTGATTAAATTGGTTGGTGAAAATGAAAGCAGACTGATGCAAGTTAATTTGTAAGCTCCTTAAGGACATAAAGCTTAATTAAGTGGCTCGTTGAGGGGTTGATACAGACCGCTCCGTCAACCCTTCTCGCCTCACTGTGTATGTGTTCTTAAGTCGGGGGACAAGCTGAAAGCACAGGCCATAGCAGCGTGTGTGTGTGTGTGTGTTGGTGATTTTTTTACGAATTTAATCACCTAATTTCTGTCTCCGTCTCTCACAGGGAACTAGACAATCCCAAATATCCCAAGACTCATATCATGAAAAACACAGAGACCATCACGACGATGGTAAGTGACACACATCACATTAAATATTATCCTGTCAGTTATCAGCATGTTGTAGAGATCTGCACTTATATATGGGTCACATTGAGCCAAGATAACGGTACAATATTACAATCAGTTTCCGGAGGCTTGATTATTGAAAGATTTTATTTGTATTTTTAAAGGGAAGAAAGATGGTAGACTGGAAAAGCTTCCACCCACTTCATTTTCTGTTCAGCACCGATCAGTCACACCATGGTCCCTTTTCTTATCTGACCCCAGTTCATTCTGATGCAGAGATGATATGTGAATTGATTCTAGTCAGGGCATGTACAAACTGAATGGGAAAAAGTGTTCTATATGCAAGTCTTTTGTGGTCCGTAGGACATGTTATTATTTATGCAGAGAATTGTTGAATAATCCCAATGGCTGCGGCCACTGGCCTGGTCATCAGAAAGATGCAATACCGATGCATTTCAATTGTTAAGTTGACATGAATAAAAACCTGTGAAGATAGGCAGTGACTTAAGCATGTGGCTCTCTGATACTAGTAGTGAGTGACTCTTAATATTCTCCTTGGTTAATTTTGTACACACACTCTCTGTCGCCGTATCTCTCTCTTTGTCTCTCCGTCTCTGTGTGTTTTGTCCTGTGCAACATGTTGCTGCTGTGCGACAGCACCAGACTCATTTAATGTCTTTATTTGGTCCAGGCTGTATTCTGACCCCAGATAGAGCTGCGGGTCATGATAGGAGCTCTGTTCTGTTAAGAGTGGCTCTTCTTTGTTCCCCCAGCAGCCCTGAATAGGACCCCCTCAAACCAAACACCCCCTTTCCCCACAACAAGCCCATGTTGCTATCAATCTACCAGACACACACACCACCCCCTCTCCCCAGAAAGCGACAACCAACGGACACCAAATAGTTTGTCGCGAGTTTCTATTCAGGCAGGGGGACGGACCCGAACAAATGCTCTCTCTTTAGGTCAGAGGCGTGGGGAACAGTAGGGGCGTCTCTTGTTTTGACACAGTCTGTATGTTCCTCCTAATTGACGCTAATTGGCACGGAGGGACGCCATTGTTATTCTGTATAGTACAGCCCTCCTCTCCCCTTTCTCCAAGACATGAGAGACAAAAGACTGGGTGCTGGGTCACAGCGGTCGACAGCGATATCATTACGCCATCAAGAGGCATGCGTGGAGCGATGATGCGATAGTCATAGTGCCAGATGAACCCAGTGTTGTTAGAGACTGTAACTTGGCAATGACTATTCACATGTAACTGTATTAGTAGGCTATAAACTACAGGAGATTTTCCCAATGACTCTGAACTGCTGAAGTTACGATGGCGGTGAATATTGCTGTTATGTTACTTGATCAGACTGTTGCTTAGAGATGCTATTCTATAAAAAGGCCCAAATCCTAATGGAGATTAATGTGCTTGACTCAAGTTCTCTAACAAATCTTCCATTAATGATCGTAAATGTACGATTTTTTACCAAGCCTCAAGTTCACACTTTTCTGTTTCTTGGGCCCGTTTCCAGGGAAACACCTAGACATGTACAACAAAGGTCACCCGTACTCTGGATACCCAGGTTACATCATGATGACTAATATGAACAACGACTCCTACATGAACAACGGCTCCCTGTCGCCGCCCATGCCCAGAACGGTGAGTCTAGTTACACTATACCTCCATCAATCAATCACTTCCACCAATCTGTCAAGCTAGCTAGCCCAGTTTGTGTCTAGTGCATTTTCACTGCGTCAAGTTTGATTCCATCTTAAATACTTAACCAGGTCTAAACCCCTAAGAAGAGCGTGCTCACCCTGGGGTTTCTTTTCAAGTATACCTGTGTATGGACATTCCCATTCATCTTTTCTACCATCTTTTCAACTCTAGAATGTTCTTTGCCTCAGTTCGACCGCCTTCCTAGTGTGATGTAGCCGGGTTTGTGATAGCCGTATATAACATGCACCCAGTAATGTTGTGATGGTCTGTCCCCTTGGCAACCACGTGATCTAGTCTCCCCCACATGCCTCTCATACTTTCCAGCAGATTAACGACATTTATATGATGTATTATTTCTCGCGCCTTGTTAACTTAATCAATGTCTGTTTACACATCGACAGTAAGCCCACCGATTAGGCCTAACGGCAACATCCCATTTGAAGATGGAGTTTGCGGAAATAGCCAGGGTTGCCGAATGTCACCATGCTTATAGTCCCTATAAGATAACAGTATTCATTTCAGGCTGTAGGCCCTGTGGCTGGCTTCCTGTGTCTGTCCCTTTTTGAACATTAGCAGCAAGACAGACGCAAAACGCCAGGGCATGCCAGCAGCTGTCCACCCTAATCCTGTTTGGTGTGTGGGTGTGTGTGTGTGTGTGTGGGGTGGAGTTGTGTGTGGTGAATACACCCAGTCTCGCTATGGCTCGGTGCCTCCCAAAGCCTGTCCCTGCACCCTTCTAGCACATAGACTAGAGGACACAGACATATACGTATTGTTCAAGGACCAAAGACTCTGGCTTATGTCTGCCTGTGTGTCTGAGTTGGTTTCATCATGAAATTCATTTGAAGGGTTGGAAGTCTGTGTAGCGACTGTGTGAACACGGCTGACAATACAAAGTGAATGGTGTTCTGATCTCGTGGCAGCGGTACCCACTTTGCTGTTGTATAGGAGTCCTCTGACCGGAGGTATTTTTTCAGACAATTTTCATCTCCAATATAATTGTTTTGGATACTTATGGAATGGAGAACTTCTCAAGGACTGAGGGGCTTCCATCCAAACGTCCTTAAATAAAGAAATGACTCCTGTGATTTGGCCCCTCCTCTCGCCGCCGGGACCGTTTTAAACACTCATTTCATTCACCGTGGCCGCCGCCCTCTTTTTGATTTGCCAAATTTCCCCGTCTTCAATAAATCGTTAGTCAATTTTATGTACGTTTCTCTCACTTATCCAATAAAATGGATACGGTTGGTGGCGGTGCAGTCATGGAAGTTGGAACACAAGTCTGATGTGAAATGTGTATGTGCTGCCTGACTGTTGATTGGCTGGATGTGAAATGTGTGTGCTGCCTGGCTGTTGTATCAAGCCTGCCGGGCCACCGCAGCCACAGTATCTGCAGGCCTAGGATCAGTTTTCACCCAGATCAAAGGCGCGTTCTCTCCCTTTCTTCCCTCCCTCCATCCCCCTCTACAGTTTAGATTGATTTTCATTGGCCATGGCATTCCTGTGCACGAGGCCCAACTGACAGAGCTGTTCAGAGTTGCTGATTGTCAGCAGATTTTTGGGAGGGAAGCAAGGACCTCTAAGGAGCTGTGCTAGATATTTTAAAGGAGAAGGAATGGATGTCCTTGGTTCGGAGGGTTTGAGTAGATCAGCTGTTAGGGTTAGTGTGGTGGAGTCCCCACGACCACTAGCACATATGGAGATTGTCTCTGTGTAGCTGATTCCATAAAGTTCTGTGGAAGGACGAGATGATCTCAGTTGGATGTTAGATATCCCTTCATCTCTGGAGGTGGTTGTCCAGGTTTAGAGTGCAGTTGATGTCATTTTTTATTTATTTAACCAGGCAAGTCAAATTCTTATTTACAATGACAGATTTTTACCTTGTCAGCTCGGGGATTCGATCTAGCAACCTTTCGGTTACTGGCCCAACGCTCTAACCACCAGGCTACCTGCCGCCCCAGGTCTAAAGCTTACATGGTGAAATGAAAAAGAATGCCTCATTATTATAGGGTTTTCTACTTGCTCAGTACATGGTCAGTACAGAGTTTACACTTTGTAGCAGTATTTGTTGGCTCTTGGTTGGTGTGGTTTGTTCCATTGAAAACCCTGCCTGCCACTATTTAGTCTTCCCAGAAGCCTAGTGAAGTAAATACATCTACTATTCTGTTTAAAGTGTTATCTACCGTTATACTGTATACTGGTGTCAGTTAGAACTGTAGTGACATGTTCTCGCGCGCGTGTGTGTGTGTGTGTTCTTCGAGTCTTCATATATAGGGTCGTGTGAGGTTTGACTGTTGCATATTGGATTATTTAAAGTGACTGTGCGTGTGTGATGGCTCATATTTCCAGCTCCCATGGCCAGAGGGCCGGACTGTACAGAACTCTGGGAAGAGACGGGGGATTGTGTTCCCTACTCTGGCCTCTGTTAAGTCTTTGTGAAGACCACGCTCGATGTCTGGATGGGCTGGCAGCTTGGAATCAAGCTCTCACATCTCTCTGGCTAAAATCTAGGACTTATCGAGCTAACACATTCCTGTATGTGCGTTAACTCGACCCCTCTGTTTTCCGACTGTAGAAAGTGCATGTAGAACTTGTGCACTGGAGTCAATGAGAAATGCTATTTGAGTCTTTGTAGCAGATGTATAACTTCAGGATTGCTGTGGTTTAATAGAATGCTCCTCTTTGGATCCAGTCCTAGTTTAAACTTCTGTCACCTTTTCATCAAACATCTGAATTTGAGGATGACAACTTTTAACTTGGAACCACCAAGCCTGTAACAGTGGAAGCCATTTTCACACACTACCTTACTTTAAAACTAGAACTTTGAATCCACTACCTTGTTCCGAGCATAAGTCGAGGATCTCCAAGCACCCAGTCTCCAGCCTGTCAGTGCAGCATTCGGGGAAGATGGAATCGCCATAGCTGATTTTAAGCTGGGCTTCTGGTGTGCAGAGAGCTGAGGGAACCATTCGCTGCCCCTCCCAGGCCATACCTCCCTCCCCCTGTCTTCCCCCTCGGTGGCGGGCCCTTGTGGTGTGTGAGAGCCCGTGGGGGGAGACTGCGGTTCCCCTTTGATGTCAGCGAGAACGTGACGGATCTCCTTGGCGGCGTTGCGCGGCGGTGTGGAATCACTAACCCGGGCTTACCTAACGGGATTTACCGCGCTCCCCTTTTCTCGCTTACATCCCAAATGGAACCATATTCCCTATATAGTGCACTACTTTAGACCAGGCCCCATAGGACTAGTCAAAAGTAGCGCACTAATAATAGGGTGCCATTTGAGACGTACCCCTCGTCACCCCCAGTGCCATGTGTATCTGTCCTCACGGTCTCAAACCCTGGCCCCATTCAGCACCGATTCCTGTTATGAGAATACCACATTTCCCAGGAGCCCTTCATGTCCACACGCAGTGTAGTCTGCGGCAACGTGCGGCGCCATGTGTAGTTCTTTACCCACGACTGCGGGTTTGTAAAGCGGTTCGAGGCGCTGAATCGAGCAGAGCGTTCTGTTGTGATTTGTGAAGCAGCTGGGATCTATTTGATGTATGAGTCTGCTGCTGGATGTCGTTGCCTAAAATTGGCCTACAAACATATACAATATTATTATATTACTATATTTTGTGACCAAACATGACATTTTGAAAAGAGTCAATTATTTAAAGTAAAAAAAATAAAAATTGGGGGAAGGGGGGGGGGGGGGGGGGGGGGGGGGTTAAATTTAAAGGACCATCAGAGGATCATTGTAGCATTGATGTCATCTGCTATGCAGGTCTGACAAAGAGCAGGGTGTGTGTGTGTGGGTGTGTGTCTGTCTGTCACACTGTGTAGACCTCACAGAAAGCTCCAGCATCCTCCCACCCTTTGTGTGATTCTGGGTCTCAGCTCTCTATAAACAGTATCATTGACACGGAGCGTGCGTCAAACTACTGTACTGTATGGTACATGGCGAGGAGGCTGGTCGACACATTTATTCCATATGGCGTTCCCTCCACGGTAATGATTCCATGTGGTTGCAATCCCCTTATCAAAGTCTTTCATCTTGTTAAGTGGAGCTGGGAGGAATTATCCTCTCCCTAAATTGAAACGACTGGTGTTTTTTTTCTTTCTCTCCCTGTAAGATGAGAAGACAAAATAAGTCCAGGCAAGGATGCACCAAGTGTTCACATAATGTGGTGTGAATTTGTGTTACGACGCTGACGCACTGTGGGACTGTGTATGTTGGTCGCTCATGTTTTGACTATATGAACAGTGTGACATGTTTTTTGACTTTATTTTATGAAACTTGTAAAAGAGCATTGTGGGAATATGGTAAAACATCTATCGTATCGTTTGTGTGTGTGTGTGTGTGTGCATATTTGTGAGTGTTTATTTTCATGTGCTCTCTCATGCTCTCACCAAAATGAGACTGTCATCATAGCTGAGGACATCACAACACTCTAGCCCCCCTCTCTTCTCCCTCGTTCATCCATCCTACTGAGGGAAAGATAGCCTGTCTCTGCTCCATGGAGCCAGCCAGCCTGCACAGGCGAGGCCGGGCCCAGCCACAGCACCTGCTGAGTGGGGCTTCACAGGGAATACGGAAAGGAGTGGACAGGCGTGTGCTTGAGTTGGGGTGGGGGGGGGGTTGGGTGGGTGGGTGGGTGGGAGTGGAAGGTTAGAGAGGATAGTGGCTTTTTTTTGTTTATGTGTGGCGTCGGTTGTCGTCACTCCAGCTTGTTTTGACTCCCGGGCCCGCGGAAGGGCCCCCGGTGAAAGTCCCTCCACTCCCCAGGCTGCATGGCTCCTATTGAAGCCACTCTGTGGGAGCTCAGTTCAGCACACAGGGACCGGAGCCCGACTCCTAGCCTCCCTCCACCACCTAAACACTGCTGATAAAACTGGCTCCACCACAAAGCCAAGACGCCAAGCTAAACACTGTTGTTTTTCCACATTGACGCGCTTCAACTGGAGATGAATAGGGAGGCTTTTGAAGTGGTGCAGCTGAAACCCTTTTGATGCCATTAGTTTTATTTAGTCCCCAAATAGTTCCTCACTGTTGCAACATTATCATAAAATCATCCCTTTTTTAGTTGAGTGAAAACCAGGTCTATATTTGGTGCTTGGTACCATGTAGTTCAGGCAGTAACTGACCGGGACAATGGGAGCTGCAGGGGTGAAACACTGAGTGTAACTCCTCCCAGCACTCCATACTTAAGAGAGAACCAGCAAACAGCCCTGACTTGTCCTTGTGTGACTTGATCAATAGCCGCTCTGTTACCGTCAAGTTACTCTTGTTTTTTTCCCTCCTTTATATTTTACAGAAGCTCATTATTTCTTTGTGTGTGCTGTGGTGTGTGTGTGTGTATGTGTGTGTGTGTGTGTGTGCTGTGGTGGGTGTGAGAGCTAAAGAGACTCACATGCTCTGTGTGTGTGTGTGTATCTGACAGCGCTGAAAGATTAATTCTCCTCAGTGTAGAAGGTTGGGTATAGGGCTGGTATAGTTACTGTACAAAGGGGTCTGTGCTGCTCGCCTTGCCTCGTCACCAGGCGTTATTAACCCAGCTGTTAAATGGGTAGATGGATATAGCACTTTTTCTCCCTTTTTTTTGTTTTTGTTTTTGCTAGTGCACATCGAATGCGTCATTTTTTTCTCCCCTCTTAACTATTCACAACATATACTGTACACATACTGGCTGGAGTGTGAGAGCGACCGAGCGCGTGCGCGCACACACACTGCGGAAGACACATTTCAGTTGAATGCATTCAAAATGCATTCAACTGAGTAGGTATCCCCCTTTCCCTTTCCTTTCTGTTGGAGCTTGCAGAACTAGGGTGGACAGGAGGAGGGGTTTGCTGTCGGTTCATTTTGTGTGGTCTTGGCTATAAAAAAACACATGAAAAACAGCTCTTTGAATGGTCTTTAATTTTTGGGAAACCCATAAAAGTTTGCCGCTCCTTTGATATCGGCCTCGGAATTGAAAACAAATGCAGCATTCTCCCCCCTTCTCATTTCAACTGCCCTGTTATGGAGTTGTGAAGAAAAAACATCAGCCGTAGATCTCTTTCTCTCCCTCCTTTTCCATCCCCCCATTTCCCTTTCCCCTATCTCCTGCCTTCTTTCTCCTCCTCCCTCTCGCCCACTCCCTCTCTTTTTCCTCTCCCTTGTTTTTGAAGAAACCTACGGGGGGGGGGGGGGGGGGGGGATCACTGATGTCAAAGTAAAAACCAAGAGCATTAAGAAAACTGGCAAAATGCAATACAGCTGCAATCCGACATGACGCTGGAAAATAGGTCTGAGGAGTAGAGAGCCTCCCCGTATCCGTATTCCCAGGGTGCACAACTGCTCCCGGCCTCGGCTTTGATCTCTTCAAAGCCTCCTACTAGCTGGAGAGTCTTGGCTGCTGCTCACGCTGGAGTGCCGGAGAAGGGGAGGGAGGGAGGAGGGGTGTATGCATGTCGGAGGGGAAGAGAGGAGAGGGGGGGCGGGGGAGGGGGTCGTCTTTTCCTTTCCAGGGCTGAAATCAATCACAGTGCCGAGGCAATTATGTGTAATTCAACAGGGCCAGATTAGTAACTCTGTTACCTGAGTGACTGACTGCGTGTCTGTAATCTCAGAGACTCACTGACTGGCCTTCGCCAGCCAGCCAGGAGAAGTCACCACTGGGTCACGGACAGGGGAGGGAAGGAAGGGGAGCGAGGGAGAGGTGCTGAAAAGCAGGCCGCCATGCCGCCGTCCAGCAGAGCAGAAAATCGGGCCACAATGGAGTGATTACACTTGCAGATGTAGCCATATTTATGACTGAGGCGAGCAGAGGGAGAGAGGGAGGGGGAGAGAGGCAGGCAGTGATTGCCATGGAGCTCTAGCTAGCTAGCTCCGTCTCTCTAACGAGCCCTGTTCCCTTTGTGTTGGGGCTCGTGCCTGGTGTTGCCCCCTCACCACGCTGTTCCCTCCGTCCCCATTCAGTGTCATATCTCTACCCCTCATGCCCGGCGCTTCGGATGGCCCCCAAATGCCAGGCTTGGCCCAGGCTCACACCCCGGGCACCCAATTTGCCGTGGCTGGAGAAGGGGAGCGCGGCTGGAGAGATAGTCTGCATGGCTGCGGGTCACAGAGAGAAGAGGGAAACAGAGTAGAATGGGACTACTGCCTCTCTCTTTCTCTCTCCCCTCTCTTGCTATGGGTCTGGGCCTTACCACTGCTACAGTATGCAACACACACCACACCACGGCACTTAGCAGCAGGTCTTGGGTCCCGGGTCATGTTTTGTTGGGGAACGATGCTGAAATGATGCAAATCTTTGCCTCTCCTGAAGTGATTATGGCCACATGATTCTGATTAGTGTTCTGTAACCACTAGAATTGACAAACATCGCAATATACCAGCCGTCTATTATTGGAACAGATGACCTCATTTAAAGGGAAAGATATTCTCTCTTCCTCATGAAGACCAAAACAGCTCTTTTGTTTAGCTGTGCTCGGCGGAGAGTCACTTGATGCCGGGTGATGAAACCCATAAAGATATCCAGCAAGAGTGTGTTTGTTCATCTGATGAGCTACACTCTGTTCTCCTCTCCTCCCTCCTCTCTCCTCTATTTCCTTTGATCATCATTTTCATCTGGGGCTAGTCTGGTGGTGATGGAAGGGAAGGCTGTTATTTTCTCCTGGGGATACACACAGACACACATTAAGGACATTAGATTTACACTGGTGTTAAGACAAGGGGTGGAGTAGAGCTGGGCCGATATGGACAAAAATCCATATTATGGTAAATCGACTGAATTCTCATGATAAAGACCAATTGAACGATTGCGTGTATAACATTAACGCACACCAAAGTTATTTTTGGGGCATTTATATTACCCTTAACTGCTGTTACTACTACTTTGGATGTTGTAGCTATCGATTGCCCCATTTAACAATCAACCATATTAGCATTTAACACATTTCTCTAGTTGGGCCCTAGAGGTTATTTTTCCTAATGAACGATATCAGCCAAATGTCCACGGTAAGTGGTTGGTTTGGTCAGCGTTGATCATTTTCGGTTTGTCGTCCCAGCTCTAGAGTGGGGGTACCAGTGATTATATGATGACGTTGATTGTTTTATAAAGACAAACTGAAATGGTGATTAAATGAAACAGAGTGGATTGACTAGGAACTAAGTCTTGACTAGGAACTAAGTCTTGACTAGGAACTAAGTCTTGACTAGGAACTAAGTGTTGACTAGGAACTAAGTCTTGACTAGGAACTAAGTCTTGACTAGGAACTAAGTGTTGACTAGGAACTAAGTGTTGACTAGGAACTAAGTCTTGACTAGGAACTAAGTCTTGACTAGGAACTAAGTCTTGACTAGGAACTAAGTCTTGACTAGGAACTAAGTGTTGACTAGGAACTAAGTGTTGACAGTCTTGCTATTCTGTATTGAAAATATTGGAAAATACATGTTTTGATTTATAATTATTGATAGGCAATGTGAGACAAGGATTGAGCTCTAAAATTAGAACATTTAAGGGAGCTACAGTGGAAAAAAATGGCTCAGTTGGTGTGGCGTCTGTCTGCCCAATCTACCCACCCCAGTACATAGACCCTCCGTTTCGCTCGGGGAACCAGGTGAGACTTTTCATGTCTCCCGTCAGGGGAGACTTCAGAGGGAGGTCCTCGGCTTTGAGCTCCCCGTCATCAAACAATGCATCCAAATATCAAATCGATCCAGAGCCCCAACCTCATCCCCCTCTGCCGCCCGCCACGCACCTATCTTTGAGATGAAAGGGGACGAATAAAGCAAGTGACCCCCCCCCACTACCTCCTATCCCTCCTCCTCATCCCCCTCTTCCGCCACCAAGAAAAGAGGAATCAAGATGGGCGCCTTGGTGGAGAGAGGGACGCTTCAATTGCTATTCAATCCCACTCCACCCTTCATGTGAACCCTATACACAGACAGGGTCTTCTCTCTGCACAGAGATGGACAGCTATAATAATGATGGGATATGACAGGTTCATTGACGTTTCACCGAGATTCTTTGACTTCATAAAAGTCCAAGGCGCACCAAGCCTGGCTTTGGTTAATTCATACCTCTGATATGGCAGGAGATCTGGATAGAGGTGTGAATGAATGCTAGGCTAGTCGCCCACCGGAGTGCTGCGTTCTCTTTGTGTTCCTGTGTTTTGACTGTATTCAGACCACAGAAGCTTTTGAGCATTGTAATGGTTTAATGCAATTACATACTGAGGTGCTATTCATGAGTCGGTGATCTCTGTTGATCTCACGCTATCTCTCGCCATGCTGGAAGAGAGACACTACGGTTGGCTCATACGAGATAGGCCTTGTAGTGTAAAGAGTGACGATTGGACTGATGGGAACATAGCTACCCCCCACTAAGTCTAAAATGAGACTCTGATACACAAAGGAAATACTGTACAAGTCCATTATTTTCAAGAGCCACAGAAAATGGAATTGAATTATAACTGTGTTGTGTTCATTTTGTTGTCATTCTGCATCTATTTCAAGTGTAGTGTCAGCTGAATGAATGGTGCTCTCGAGGCTACATGTGTTGGGCTTGGGCCCATGCAGTTTCTTTCTTTACAATCAGAATTTGAATACATCATGACAATGTAAGACGATTACCATTTCTTAAGGTGTGGTTGAGAGAAAGGTTCGACCGTTGTTAGGGACCATGTTTTAACACGGTCATTGTTTCGGTTTGCCTTACCTCTCTACAAAAGCGTCTCACAAAAGTAACCAAAAGGGGCGGAGCTTTTCTTGGGATCGGGTTGATCCTGGAAAGGCTGGCTGAAGTGCTCCCTCGTGCTCATTGCAAATGGCAACCTATTCCCAATATAGTGCACAAATTTTGACCAGAGCCTCAGGGGCCTTGTTAAAAGGTAATACACTATAAAGAGGATAGGGAGTCATTTAGGACGCGGGCCTAGTCATACATGAGTGGAGAATAGCCATTTGTTCCGAGGGGATTACGCCTTTTAGAATAGCTTTGTTTTCATTCAGATCTGAGGAGACTGGCCGTGTGTGTGCGCGCGCGTGTGTGTGTGTGTGTGTGTGTGTGTGTGTGTGTGTGTGTGTGTGTGTGTGTGTGTGTGTGTGTGTGTGTGTGTGTGTGTGTGTGTGTATGTGAGAAGCTGAAAATGTGGGGTTTTAATGACTAATTCCAGGCTGAAAAGCAGGTGTTTAGTGTCTCACCGGTTAATCCTTTAAAAATGAGGAGTTGCACCTAAACAACAGCTGGGCTGCTGGTCGGACCTATTGTACTTCTGTCCTTTACTTTATAAAAGACAAGAATGGTTTGTAACCAGATCCACAATGATGAATGCTTTGGTTTATAGTAACGATGACTGGGCTTACAACACTATATCTTGATACAGGGCTAGAGAGTAAGATATATAGTAGTTTAAAGCCTCTTACGTAGAAACACCCACATTTTTATCAAAACATGCATTTAAAAAAAAATGTTGACTGACTTTGTAGGTTCCCCCTTCATATTTGACGACGAAGCTGAAATGACTCACTATAGGTAATCCTATAGCCTGCTGAAGTCTATTAGCTGCCTAGCCAGTGGGAGTAGACAGCTAGGAGGCGTTGGTCTTCAAAAAGCAGAGGTGCGCTGAGGTGAAAAGGCCATTGATCATGTGACTATGGGGTCAGAAGTTCACATGTAAGATCGCTAGGACACAGGCGTCATGGCTCTGGGGAAGAATGGATCCTCTGAGTTGCTATGGTTAAAACAGGAGCAAAATGCTGTTCAGCAAAATTATTTTTAATGTAATATTCATTAATATACAATAGGTGTGCATACAACACATTTTTCTACATTAGTATATGTATGGACATATTTCACTGCCTTTTTAGATTAGTAATATAAATATATATCAGCAGACGCAGTTAGCTCACTCTGTTGCTCTGTTGTCATTGCATTTAGATACCTGCCATTGTGCCAGAGTGTTTACTTCCCCAAGGTTGTGTGTGTGTGTGTGTGTGTGTGTGTGTGTGTGTGTGTGTGTGTGTGCGCACGAGTGAAACTAGGTCAGTACACTCCCCAGCTCAAGCGGCACCCATTCAAATCACTCACCCCTGATACACGCTCCTCTCCTCAACTCATGCCGTTTCAAACCATCCTCGTAAACATTCACTCCCCGCCAGCCTGTCGCCAACTGCCCCCCACTGGCTCTCACCTTTTCCATGACCTATGGCTAAGCAACCTACCCTTTCCCTCAATGGCTAGTGTTTACTGGTTAGCGCTGTCAAAGAGGACTACTGAGTCAGTGGTTCCAAACCTGTTATTGTACCACCAACTGAATTCTGCT
This sequence comes from Oncorhynchus mykiss, assembly GCF_013265735.2. Classification (NCBI taxonomy): domain Eukaryota; kingdom Metazoa; phylum Chordata; class Actinopteri; order Salmoniformes; family Salmonidae; genus Oncorhynchus; species Oncorhynchus mykiss. The sequence continues at coordinate 6,019,163 of NC_048583.1, read as the reverse complement.
TTTCCCAGAGTACCCCTGAAGTACCCCCTCATTTTACCAGTAGGCCAGGCCTATGGTCTCATTATTCTTCAGTGGGAACCACTATACTACAGTGGGAACCACTATACTAAGAGATGTTAGGCTAGTGTTACTGTATGAGTTATTATGACGCTAGCGCTTTGAGTGCGGTCTGCTACCTGCCTACAGCTCTCAATATCACATGTTAGTTACTAGTTAGCATGGAGCTAGCTAGCGCTCTGAGAGGGGTCTGCTACCTGCCTAGAGCTCTCAATATCACATGTTAGTTACTAGTTAGCATGGAGCTAGCTAACGCTCTGAGAGGGGTCTGCTACCTGCCTACAGGTCTCAATATCACATGTTAGTTACTAGTTAGCATGGAGCTTGCTAGCGCTCTGAGAGGGGTCTGCCAGCTGACTGCTGCTTCCAGCTCTCTCCTCCACAGGTAGAGCCAGGCACAAAGACCCCCACCACTCCAGCCAGACTCCATTCTCCCCCCTCAACACTGAGCTCCTAAATCCAAACTGACAGCCATTCATGCCCAGAATACCTGGCTGAGAGCAGGGGGGGTGCACTATCTAGGTGTAGCAGGCAAATCCTCTCTTGTTCCTTGCTTTCTAAAACGTGGCGCATGAGGCTGACTTTCTCAGCACTTTTTCTCCCAATCATTCTGTGGTGTTTTTCTCTCTTTTCTCTCCATTTCCCCCTTCTGTTATTGTGCTGTGAAGACTCAGGCTTGGGTTTTAGCGAGCGCTAAACATTAGCTTGCGCTGCGTTTTCATTTGTGTGCCCTTCTAAGGGTTCTGGCTCGCTTACCGTTCGTTGTTGTGAATGTGGCGATAACTTGGCATGAATGTAGCAACTCGGCAATCCAAAAGGTTTCTAGTGATATACCATGCAGTGTGTTCATGCAGCAGTGGGGTAGTAGCTAAAAATGGATCGCCAGGTAGAAAAAAAGACTTGCCGTTTGATTCAATAAGAAAAATAAAGAGCAGTGCCAGATTCGTGTGCACAACATCTACTTGTTGTCAGCTTTACCGGTTACCCGATGCAGACCAGAGGTCTCTAGAGTTCCATTTCTCTCCATCACCTCATTACAAACCAGTATTTCTGTCATCTTAGCTGATATTGTAGCCAACTACATTAAAAAATGTACACTCAATTTTAGATTTTACTCTATAACAAAATGTGTTGTGGAGATCCCTAGATGGCCAATCACAATTTTGCTTGACATTTTAGGTGAAGTGGGTGTGTGGGAGAGTTTGTGTGTTCTCCCTCTCCAATAAACTCTGCCAGGAAGAAGAGCTGCAGTCTGTTGTGTGACTCATTCATTGTGGGGGTTTTCCACTGTGTTTGCCTGGGCTCGTACATGATAAGTAGCGATTACGTTATATAGGTAACAACAAAAACGTGTGTGTGTGTGTGTGTGTGTGTGTGTGTGTGTGTGTGAGCACACTTGCTGGTCTTGGTCAAGCTGGTAGGGGGAAGCCAGGCCTGCTGACAGTGGCACTTCAGTGGAATGTTTGCCCTTTCCTCAGCTCTTTGATGTGACCAGGTCCTGCTGTGATAATGAGGCCTGCACCCCGCCGCAAGGTGAACATCCTGCAGGGTGCCCCGGGCTCTGCCAAAACACACCCAGTCCAACCCCCACATAACGCTCTGTCAACCTTCACACAATGCTCCGACAACCTTCACACAACTACCAGGCAAGGCACTAAAAGGCTTCAAAACATTGGCCCAGTAGTGACATCATTTGAGTCAATTGGAGGTGTACCTGTGGATGTATTTCAAGGCCTGCCTTCAAACTCAGTGCCTCTTTGCTTGACAATATGGGAAAAACAAAAGAAATCAGCGAAAGACCTCAGAAAATAATTGTAGACCTCCACAAGTCTGGTTCATCCTTGGGAGCAATTTCCAAACGCCTGAAGGTACCATGTCCATCTGTACAAATAGTACGCAAGTTTAAACACCATGGGACCAAGCAGTCGTCATACCGCTCAGGAAGGAGACGCGTTCTGTCTCCTAGAGATTAATGTACTTTTGTGCGAAAAGTGCAAATCAACAACAGCAAAGGACCTTGTGAAGATGCTGGAGGAAACCGGTACAAACGTATCTATATCCACAGTAAAACGAGTTCTATATTGACATAACCTGAAAGGCCGCTCAGCAAGGAAGAAGCCACTGCTCCAAAACCGCCTTAAAAAGTCAGACTGCGGTTTGCAACTGCACATGGGGACAAAAATCGTACTTTATGGAGAAATGTCGTCTGGTCTGGATGAAACAAAAATAGAACTGTTTGGCCATATTGACCATCGTTATATGTTTGGAGGGAAAAGGGGAGGCTTGCAAGCTGAAGAACACCATCCCAATGTTAAAGCATGGGGGTGGCAGCATCATGTTGTGGGGGTGCTTTGCTGCAGGAGGGACTGGTGCACTTCACAAAATAGATGGCATCATGAGGGAGGAAGATTATGTGGATATATTGAAGCAACATCTCAAGACAGTTAAAGCTTGGTCGCAAATGGGTCTTCCAAATGGACAATGACCCCAAGCATACTTCCAAAGTTGTGGCAAAATGGCTTAAGGACAACAAAGTCAAGGTATTGGAGTGGCCATCACAAAGCCCTGACCTCAATCCTATAGAAAATTTGTGGGCAGAACTGAAAAAGCATGCGAGAGCAAGGAGGCCTACAAACCTGACTCAGTTACACAAGCTCTGTCAGGAGGAATGGGCCAAAATTCACCCAACTTATTGTGGTAAGCTTGTGGAAGGCTACCCGAAACGTTTGTCCCAAGTTAAACAATTTAAAGGCAATGCAACCAAATACTAATTGAGTGTATGTAAACTTCTGACCCACTGGAAATGTGATGAAAGAAATAAAATCTGAAATAAATCATTCTCTCTACTATTATTCTGACATTTCACATTCTTAAAATAAAGTGGTGATCCAAACTGACCTAAAACAGGGCATTTTTACTAGGATTAAATTAAAACAGAGTTAAAACGGAGTTTAAATGATTTGGCTAGGGTGTATGTAAACTACCTACTTCAAATATATGTACATTACTGTGTGTATACTTGGGTATTATTTTTCAACAGGAAATGTAAAAAAATAGCTGTAAAGCATCTTTAACCCATTTGACGGGGATTATCATCTCTATAGTCCTTTAAGTGTTTCCCCATAGAGAGTTCAGCGACTTTGTTTTTAGAATGCAGTGCTTCTAATGACACAAGGAAAGAACGGAGTTTCTACACTTTGAGAAAATTAAACCTGGGTCTTTTCATCAGAGCGGACTTTTTTACCTCTTCATAAGAGGTGAGTGCGAGCCAGTGTGATTGCTTCTCTTGGGGCAATACACTTGAAGCCGTAGGGTCAATGAGTTTGGGTTATGAAACCCCCCATTCAGCCTCTGTTGAATCCTCAATCTGAAAACTCAAGGATGTTGGGTAATACCTCCTAATTCATCTGTGTCCTATTCAGAGCTTCTGTTTGGTGATATGGAGAAATGACACTTAGCTGTAAATGGGGCCCTTTGTTTGCATATGCAGGCAGAGCAGGATGACTGTGGGTATGGGGGAGGGGGGTGGGTGGGTGTGTACACATGGGAGTCTAATCTAGAATGTGTGTGTGTACATTAGTATTTGTTTTGCGGGCTGTATGTGTGGATAGCGTTTCGCTATATGCCCGTCGTGTGGTGTCTCGCTGTGCATTAATGTACGGAGTTTGTATGTTCTCACGGTGGCGTTTGTTGTTTAAGGGAGGACTTATGATAAGTGACTGCTTATTCGCGTGTTAGATTCCCACTGTAATTCAGTCCACATCACTGTCGCATTGAAAAATGTTTTTTAATGTAAGGTTTTGGAATAACTAGTTCAGGCAGCAACGAGCTGGCTTTAGATGCAAGACTAGGCTGAACTATTGGACTGTCACTGACGCTATGAGATTGAGGACAGGGGTGAGGGGAATGGGGGGGGGGGGTTCCAGTTCATAGATGTACATTTCTCTCCGGGGCAGGCTTTCATTTCCTCCTCCACTCCTCTCTATCCCCTCGTTCGTTCACTCCTCCGCTCCCCTCGTTCCTCTCATTACCCTGGGCGCGTGGCGCTCCCCCTTTCCCTCCCTCTCCTCCCTCCCTCCCTCGCTGGCGGCCTGGCTTTCTTCTCTTATTAATTGGGTTTCGTTACATTAAGCCCCCTGGCCAAAAGGCCATCCTGCCAATAAAACGTTCAATTTTTAACACTTCACCGAGAGCTGGGCTGGCTGACTGACTTCCTGGGGGTTCAAACCTCTCTGGGAATAGTAATTGGTTATTTATTTAAACTTCACCCGGGTTGGTAGTGTGTTTTGGTGGAGAGGTAGTGGAGAGAGGAGAGTGGCCGTCCCTTTCTTTCTGTGGCCTATAAATGGAGAGACACTGGGAGGGGGACGTTTTTGGGGGGGGTGTGTTTGCTCAACTTTGTTGTGCAAAGGTCAGGCATTCCACACACACAGAGCCACTGAGAGAGAACACCTGGACAGACTATGCATGTCTCCATAGGGCTTTAGTTTGCCCCACGCCCACAGTTCTCTCTATCTAATGCCTTTGTGTTCACAGCTTTTTACAGTAGCCCTGTACGGAGTCATCAGTGGCACTGTGTCTGAGAACTGTTTAAACAAGCTAGGAGAGGCAGGATCTGGGCTGGTTTTGCTCTCGTCTTGGTTGGTCTCCCCATTCTTTACTTTCAGATGAATTCTCTCTCAGCTGAGAAAGACTGATATAATTTCAGTAGAGGCTGAAGTGTCATGACGATCTAGTCTACATTAATGTACTGTATGTATACACTGAGATTTTCCTGTATACTGTATGTACACTGTGATTTTCCTCTGTACTGTATGTACACTGTGATTTTCCTGTATACTGTATGTATACACTGAGATTTTCCTGTATACTGTATGTACACTGTGCTTTTCCTGTATACTGTATGTACACTGTGATTTTCCTGTATACTGTATGTACACTGTGATTTTCCTGTATACTGTATGTATTTACATTGATTGTCCTCTAACATGCTAGTATGTGCTGACTGACTCATAGACAGATTGTGTGTAGCTTGTCATCAAACAGTCCCGCCTGAAACACAGACCAAAAGGTCACGTGTGGTCAAGCAGGTGTGCAGCGGTACAGACAGCAGGATAACGCAGCGGGAATATGTGTGTGAACCGGCCAAGAAGAGTAATCGTCAAGCTAACCAGAACATTAACCTAACGTAGCAGGTGTAAAAGAAAGGCCTGAGCGGGCTCAGACGAAACCGGAAGCATCTGGTTTTCAGGCTTCACCTCTTCTCTGCGTTCCTCCTGAAAAACAGGATGCTTCCGGTATCTTCTGACCCTCTGAGGGTGCCAACACATTCTGTTGTCTGTGGTTATACCTTTGATCTCTGTCTGTCTGTCTGTCTGTCTGTCTGTCTGTCTGTCTGTCTGTCTGTCTGTCTGTCTGTCTGTCTGTCTGTTTCTGTGTGTGTATTTACAATGGTGTTTGTTCTTGTGGCAACAGGTCACATATATTTATCTCTCTCTCTCTCTCTGCCTCTCTCTCTCTGCCTCTCTCTCTCTCTATGCCTCTCTCACTCTCTCTCTCTCTCTCTCTCTCTCTCTCTCTCTCTCTACCTCTCTCTCTCTCTCTCACTCTCTCTGTCTATGCCTCTGTCTCTCTCTCTCTGTCTATGCCTCTGTCTCTGTCTCTCTCTCTCTCTCTCTCTCTCTCTCTCTCTCTCTCTCTCTCTCTGTCTATGCCTCTCTCTCTCTCTCTCCCCTGCCTCCCTGCCTCCCTCCCTCCCTGCCTCCCTCCCTCCCTCCCAGAGTACGTGATTGGGCTCAATCGGTAACAGTGTGTATTTTCAGGTGTGGCTGTTAAGGGCCCTGGCTGCATAACAGAACAGCAAGGAGCTGAGGAAGGGCTTTTCAGTCAGCGGATTTAGCAGCATGGGGAATCATGGGAATCTGCTACTTTAGTCTCTCCGTCCTCGATGGTTTGTGGAAACACCCCACGTGGTTCCGACACACACTTGATTGTAGCTACGGGCACGCTGAGTCCTCATTGCATATAAATTACAGAAGTGGGAAGCGATTATTATAAACTTCCCCTTTTTTTATTTTTCCTTCCCCCCCTAACTCGGCAGACGATGGATAATTGAGTGGAGCACAAAAGGCAAGTGGTGGGGTGGGGGGTGGATAAGAGTTAGAGATGCCAAGCAGGGCAGTGGGGGAAGGAGAGGTGGTGGGGGGGTGGAGAATCCCTTCCCATCTGAGACTGTACGACAATGTTAGCCAACTGTCAACTAGCGCTGTACACGATGCAAGGGAAGGGGTGGCGATATTAGTGTTAGGCATTAGGGTTAGCAGTGTGCTTAAGGTTAGATTTCAAATCAGAATCTAGGACTTTGTGGCTGTGTTGCCTAGTGACCACTGCATACATACTGAAAATGTATCAATCCCTACAAAAATGACCATTTAATTATAATCCACATAATAATTCACATTTCCTGTTGCTGCAGGATTATTTTCCTGTATGAGAAACTGATAAAATTTAGATGGGACTTCTGTATATCCATGCAGGTATACACACACACACACACACACACACACACACACACACACACACACACACACACACACACACACACATACACACACACACACACACACACACAGAGAGAGAGAGCAGCACGCCAAGGCATTGAGCCTCCCTGTTCTGTTACAAAGCAAAGAGTTGGCGCTAGGGTTTCTCCTCTCAAACACCGTGGCTCTCTGCCATCTCCAGTTCCGCGCAATGAATTTCTTTTCAAACCACATCTGAGGCCGCTTGAAAAGGGCCGGCCAAGCCCGGTTATAAAATTCTCAAATGGAACGTTTATTTCCAAATCCGTGCCCTCTGTCTGTCTCCGTGTGTGAAATATGAATAGAAAAGAGAACCTAAGCCTATTTCCTCCCTGACGTTAAAAAAGACCGCTGCCGCCACAGTTTGAGCCATCGTCCCGGGGGACAAGAAGGGGAGATCAAATCGCGGCGACATTGCATGACCCTCAATGGTCGTGGTCAAGTCAGAGCTGTGCAACCACTTCCTCTAACTGTGTAGTACAAAAGTATATAAAAAAAAAAAGTTTATTCTTTGTAAACTTGGCATGAAGCAGGGAGTGGTTTAAAGGAAGGAAGGTACGGCTAGTCCATAAGAAACCACCTGAACTATTAAAGTTTTAAAATGGCAGCTCCTTCAGTTGTACCCGGTCACCTCCAATGACTTGTTTTCTGGGCGAACAGAAATACACCTTCCTTCTCCTTGTGCAAGTCAAGTCCCCCAAAACTCTATGTGTCCATTTAATATTGTGACAATTTAGCATTTTATTTTGGCATCTGTATACAGACATCTTGGTGGATGGTGCTGGCTAGTGGCTAGTAGTGGAGCTATGGTTTAGTTAGAGGATGGTGCTGGCTAGTGGCTAGTAGTGGTGCTATGGTTTAGTTAGAGGATGGTGCTGGCTAGTGGCTAGTAGTGGTGCTATGGTTTAGGTAGAGGATGGTGCTGGCTAGGGGCTAGTAGTGGGCTATGGTTTAGTTAGAGGATGGTGCTGGCTAGTAGTGGGCTATGGTTTAGGTAGAGGATAGTGCTGGCTAGTGGGTAGTAGTGGTGCTATGGTTTAGCTAGAGGATTGTGCTGGCTAGTAGTGGTGCTATGGTTTAGCTAGAGGATTGTGCTGGCTAGTAGTGGTGCTATGGTTTAGCTAGAGGATTGTGCTGGCTAGTAGTGGTGCTATGGTTTAGCTAGAGGATTGTGCTGGCTAGTAGTGGTGCTATGGTTTAGCTAGAGGATTGTGCTGGCTAGTAGTGGTGATATGGTTTAGGTAGAAGATGGTGCTGGCTAGTAGTGGTGCTATGGTTTAGGTAGAAGATGGTGCTGGCTAGTAGTGGTGCTATGGTTTAGGGTTTAGGTAGAGGATGGTACTGGCTGGTAGTAGAGCTATGGTTTAGGGTTTAGGTAGAGGATGGTACTGGCTAGTGGCTAATAGTGGTGCCACGGTTTAGTCAGAGGATGGTACTGGCTGGTAGTAGAGCTATGGTTTAGGTAGAGGATGCATATGTGCCTCCTAGATTCAGTAAAAGCTGTGTCGGTCACAGAAGCCCCCAGGTTTCCCCTGGTGGATTTAGCCTTAAGGACAGCACACAATGGAGGCACAGTTTATTAAGAAGTTGAGAGAAATGGGCTGTGACAGCTGCAACTGGGAGAGCACAAAAGAGGTCTTCTCCAATATGGTGGAGGCAAGGGCATTTCAAAAGCTCCTCGGCTTTCTCAGGTGCCAGAGAGTCCGTCAGCAAACGGGCCATGTTGGTTTTTCTGCCATGGGATGGAGCTGGAGATATAGGGGGAAGTGTGTGCACGGGTTTGTGTGTGTACCTGCATCAATGACTGCATGCTTGTTAAATTGTCTCATTTATATGGTTTAGGATCCTCTCTCTTTCTCTCTCCCTCTCTCTCTCACTCTCTCTCCATCCTCACTCTCTCTCCGTCTGTCGGAAAGAGAACCCGAAGACTGGAGAGCTTAAATGAAAATCCTCCATCCAGGTTCTTATCTCGTTCCCGCAGGGAAGCAAATGTGAGCTGAAAGGCGTAACAATTAAGAGAAGAGGGGTGAGGATGGTATAATTTTAGCCCCAGTTAGTACAGGCATGTCTCTGGCTGCTCCAGGCCCAATTCAGGCCCTCTATTTGGGAGTCCTCTTCGGTCCTCATCCTGGTGGGATAAAGTGCCATTAAAGCTATTCCAACACACAGATTATCCCCTGACCTTTGACCCTGGCTGACCTGGGTTCTCCTGGGCTTGAGACGTCAGGACTTTAGAGACAGGGTTTAGGGACTAATTAGTTGCTATGAGTGAGCTAATTTTGTTTGAAGTTGGATTGAGAATTTTTTGTAGTTGATACTCACTCTATTTTTGATCAGAACCCCTTTTTTGGTGTTTTTCATTACTATGCAAATTAGTTCTGAAAATGTTGGACTATTTTGAGGCAGGATCCAACATTACGTAAGAGATGGTCAAGCCAAACGTACTTGATATGTGCGTGTGTGTGTGTGTGTGTGTGTGTGTGTGTGTGTGTGTGTGTGTGTGTGTGTGTGTGTGTGAGTGAGAGCAAAAGAGAGAGGGCTGGAGACCTGGGGGTCTTGATGCATAACCAGGCTTTGGAATCTGACACGCATGAAAGCCATTTTAGTAAGGTGTGCATATCTGAGATCCACCCCACCCTGCTGCTAAACCCCTGGTTAGGACATTCCCAGAGGGGGTAGGGGGAGAGGTGCTAGTTTGGTGCTAGTCTGTGAGGGGTCTGGTCCGGCAACACAGGAGTCGTGGCTCTGCCACAAATTAGCATGCTGAGAATGTCACCTTAGCACGAATCGCCTCACTGCAAATCAAGCCAATGAAAGTTACCTAGTGGTGTTTATATATATATATATATATATATATATATATATATATATATATATATATATATATATATATATATATATATATACAGTTGAAGTCGTAGGTTTACATACACCTTAGCCAAATACATGTAAACTCAGTTTTTCACAATTCCTGACATTTAATCCTAGTAAAAATTCCCTGTTTTAGGTCAGTTAGCATCACCACTTTATTTTAAGGATGTGAAGTGTCAGAATAATAGTAGAGAGAATGATTTATTTCAGCTTTTATTTCTTTCATCACATTCCCAGTGGGCCAGAAGTTTACATACACTCAATTAGTATTTGGTAGCATTGTCTTTAAATTGTTTAACTTTTTGGATAGCCTTCCTCAAGCTTCCCACAATAAGTGGGGTGAAATTTGGCCCATTCCTCCTGGCAGAGCAGGTGTAACTGAGTCAGGTTTTGTAGGCCTACTTGCTCGCACATGCTTTTTCAGTTCTGCCCACACATTTTCAAAAGAATTGAGGTCAGGGCTTTGTGATGGCCACTCCAATACCTTGACTTTGTTGTCCTTAAGCCATTTTGCCACAACTTTGGGAGTATGCTCGGGGTCATTGTCCATTTGGAAGACCCATTTGCAACCAAGCTTTAACTTCATGACTGATGTCTTGAGATGTTGCTTCAATATATCCACATCATTTTCCAACCTCATGATGTCATCTATTTTGTGAAATGCACCAGTCCCTCCTGCAGGAGAGCACCCCCACAACATGATGCTGCCACCCCCGTGCTTCACGGTTGGGATGGTGTTCTTCGGCTTGCAAGCCTCCCCCTTTTCCCTCCAAACATAACAATGGTCATTATGGCCAAACAGTTCTATTTTTGTTTCATCAGACCAGAGGACATTTCTCCAAAAAGTACAATCTTTGTCCCCAGTTGCAAACCGTAGTCTGGCCTTTTTATGGCGGTTTTGCAGCAGTTGCTTCTTCCTTGCTGAGCGGCCTTTCAGGTTATGTCAATATAGGACTCGTTTTACTGTGGATATAGATACTTTTGTACCTGTTTCATCCAGCATCTTCACAAGGTCCTTTGCTGTTGTTCTGGCATTGATTTGCACTTCTTGCACCAAAGTACATTCACCTCTAGGACACAGAACGTGTCTCCTTCCTGTGCGGTATGATGGCTGCGTGATCCCATGGTGTTTAAACGTCCGTACTATTTGTACAGATGGACATGGTACCTTCAGGCGTTTGGAAATTGCTCCCAAGGATGAACCAGACATGTGGAGGTCTGCAATTTCTTTCTGAGGTCTTGGCTGATTTCTTTAGATTTTCCCATGATGTCAAGCTAAGAGGCACTGGGTTTGAAGGTAGGCCTTGAAATACATCCACAGGTACACCTCCAATTGACTCAAATTATGTCAATTTGCCTATCAGAAGCTTCTAAAGCCATGACATAATTTTCTGGAATTGTCCCAACTGTTTAATAGTAGTAGATGTGCTAACCGACTTGCCAAAAACTATAGTTTGTTAACAAGAAATGTGTGGAGTGGTTGAAAAACAAGTTTTAATGACTCCAACCTAAGTGTATGTAAACTTCCAACTTTAACTGTATATACATACAGTATATATATGTTTGTTTGTTTAGGGATAGCATTTGTTATATGTTGGGCAAGATTGGGTGTAGTCAAAATGAGTAGGATGGGTTGATGGATGCCTTTCAGATCAAACGTATAGCCTTCTGAAATATCATGCTATACGTTTACCCATCGTTCTTATACACACCCGAATAGATTGATCGTTTTTTCAGACAAAGCCATATATCCTTTAGAAATTCTGTTTTGGCTCTACAAGTCAATCAGGTCCAGGGTCAGTGCTGGGTGCTCTGATTGTGAGTAGTAGATTTAGCATGGCTAAGCAGTACCATGTGTTCAGTGCTGTTGGAGCGTGTAAGCGGCTGGGGGGGTTGCCTGAGTTGGAGGGGCAGGCCTCTGTGGGGGGTGCAGGCCTCTGTGAGTCAGCCTAAGGGTGGGGGGTGGTAGGGAATTGGGTGCTGTGGCCAGACCACTGCTGACGTGATTAACCCTGCCTTTTGGTTCTACTTCAGACGCCTCTATGAGATCTCTCTCTCGTCCTCTCTCTCGTTCTCTCTCTCCTTCCCTTTCTTGTCCTTCTCTTTCAATTCAAGGGGCTTTTTTGGCATGGGAAACATGTTCTTTCTCTCTCTCGTCCTCCTTCCGTGTCTTGTCATCCTTCCCTCTTTCTCTTGCCCTATCATCACCCCTCCTCCATCGCTCATCCCTCTTTCGCTCCTCCTTCCCCCGGCTCTGGCTCTGTAATGAACTCCTCTTATTCACCGGCTAATGACTGCCTTTGATCTCACTGCTAAGACCTCTGCTCTAACGCTACCCTGTGGGGCTTTCTCTTTCACTCTCCCCCTTCTTTCCAACCCCCTCTGCCCTTAGGCAGGAAATAGGGGCAGTACTCACTGACCAAGGCTAAACAAAGTTTTGAGGTGTTGGGGAAAGGCTGGAAGGGGAGTACATTGAGACCTCCCTTGCGGGAAGGTGTTTTATTTTTTACTGTGCCATTAAAGCCCCCATGCAGTCTTTTTTTAATATAATTTTTTAGCATCACGTGTTTAATAAATCACTGTTTATTTCAGGAAAATAACTCCATGCCACTTGAGCAAAATATATTTGTAATAATTTATTTCCCTGAGCCTCCTTTTGCCATTGAAATGCTCAGTCTGATCGTATGGGTGTGTTGATACAAATTTAAATATATTTACATACACAACCCTGATTGTCAGATAAGATCGTTTAGAGACTCTAGAGCCTACCGCAGTTACCCCTTCAAAGTAGGAGGATACATATGCAAATAAAAGATTACTGGTCATTGGTCAGAATAATCAGATCAGATTGTGATGTCATGCCGTTGGCCAGAAACTCCATGCCACCTGAACAGGCTGAAATTCCAGGGGGGTTTACATTTCCAAAATCTGTTACACTAAAAGAGCATTTTCACAATTTCAGTCTTATTTCGACCTCATGGTGTGGAAATATAATTAAAAACAGGAAAATTGTGACTGCACCACCCCTTTCATCTTACCAGATCCTTTGTGTGTGTGTGTGTGTGTGTGTGTGTGTGTGTGTGTGTGTGTGTGTGTGACCTACACAAATCACCAAACAGCCGTACCCTTGTCATTTGAGAGAGGGCCGGGACTTGATTTTACACTGTAAAACTCTGTAAATGCTAGCTGCTAACTGAAATGAGGAAAGGTAATGTAATTCCTTGTTTAATGTGCTCGGCCTCTCTCATTGTGTCTCTCTCTCCCTCTCCATTCCAGTCCAATAAGGTTCCGGTGGTGCAGCCGTCACATGCGGTCCATCCGCTCACCCCCCTCATCACGTACAGCGATGAACATTTCGCCCCCGGACCCCACTCCGGACACCACCCCCAGGACGTCAACCCCAAACAAGGTAGGCAATGCCCCCCTCCCCTCAAATCACTAAAGCAGTGGACATCATTAACCATGGTAACACAAAGGAGACACATTTTGTACACAAATTTGTTTACATCCCTGTTAGTGAGCATTTCTCTTTTGCCAAGATAATCCATCCACCTGACAGGTGTGGCATATCAAGAAGTTAATTAAATTGCATGATCATTACACACCTTGTGCTGGGGTCATTCAAAGGCCACTCTAAAACGTGCAGTTTTGTCACACAACACGATGCCACAGATGTCTCATGTTTTGAGGGAGCGTGCCATTTGCATGCTAACTGCAGGAATGTCCACCAGAGCTGTTGCCAGAGAATTCAATGTCCATTTCTCTACCATAAGACACCGCCAACATCGTTTTAGAGAATTTGTCAGTACGTCCAACCGGCCTCACAACCGCAGACCCCATGTAACCACGCCAGCCCAGGACCTCCACATCCGGCTTCTTCACCTGCGGGATCGTCTGAGACCAGCCAACCGGATGGCTGATAGAACTGTGGGTTTGCACAACGAAGAATAGTCACAAACTGTCTCATAGAAGCTCATGCAGTTCTGTGTCGTAACTGACTTCAGTGGGTAAATGCTCACCTGTGATGCTCACTGGCGCGCTGGAGAAGTGTGCTCTTCACAGATGAATCCCGGTTCGTCTGTACCGGGCAGATGGCGTCATGTGGGCGAGCTGTTTGCTGACGTCAACATGTGTTCCCCATGGTGGCGGTGGGGTTATGGAAGGGACAGGCATAAGCTACGTACAATTAACACAGCATTTTATCGATGGCATTTTGAATGCACAGAGATACCGTGACGAGATCCTGAGGCCCATTGTCGTGCCATTCATCCACCGCCATGTTTCAGCATGATAATGCACGGCCCCATGTCGCAAGGATCTGTACACCATTTCTGGAAGCTGAAAATGTCCCAGTTCTTCCATGGAAGATAGAATACTGCATACTCACCAGATATGTCACCCATTGAACATGTTTGGGATGCTCCAGTTCCCGCCAATATCCAGCAACTTTGCACAGCCATGAGGCAAATGGTGGTCACACTAGTACTGACTAGCTTTCTGATCCACGCCCCTACTTTTTTTTTTAAAGGTACAGTGCCTTGCGAAAGTATTCGGCCCCCTTGAACTTTGCGACCTTTTGCCACATTTCAGGCTTCAAACATAAAGATATAAAACTGTCTTTTTTTGTGAAGAATCAACAACAAGTGGGACACAATCATGAAGTGGAACGACATTTATTGGATATTTCAAACTTTTTTAACAAATCAAAAACTGAAAAATTGGGCGTGCAAAATTATTCAGCCCCTTTACTTTCAGTGCAGCAAACTCTCTCCAGAAGTTCAGTGAGGATCTCTGAATGATCCAATGTTGACCTAAATGACTAATGATGATAAATACAATCCACCTGTGTGTAATCAAGTCTCCGTATAAATGCACCTGCACTGTGATAGTCTCAGAGGTCCGTTAAAAGCCCAGAGAGCATCATGAAGAACAAGGAACACACCAGGCAGGTCCGAGATACTGTTGTGAAGAAGTTTAAAGCCGGATTTGGATACAAAAAGATTTCCCAAGCTTTAAACATCCCAAGGAGCACTGTGCAAGCGATAATATTGAAATGGAAGGAGTATCAGACCACTGAAAATCTACCAAGACCTGGCCGTCCCTCTAAACTTTCAGCTCATACAAGGAGAAGACTGATCAGAGATGCAGCCAAGAGGCCCATGATCACTCTGGATGAACTGCAGAGATCTACAGCTGAGGTGGGAGACTCTGTCCATAGGACAACAATCAGTCGTATATTGCACAAATCTGGCCTTTATGGAAGAGTGGCAAGAAAGCCATTTCTTAAAGATATCCATAAAAAGTGTCGGTTAAAGTTTGCCACAAGCCACCTGGGAGACACACCAAACATGTGGAAGAAGGTGCTCTGGTCAGATGAAACCAAAATTGAACTTTTTGGCAACAATGCAAAACGTTATGTTTGGTGTAAAAGCAACACCCTGATCACACCATCCCCACTGTCAAACATGGTGGTGGCAGCATCATGGTTTGGGCCTGCTTTTCTTCAGCAGGGACAGGGAAGATGGTTAAAATTGATGGGAAGATGGATGGAGCCAAATACAGGACCATTCTGGAAGAAAACCTGATGGAGTCTGCAAAAGACCTGAGACTGGGAGGGAGATTTGTCTTCCAACAAGACAATGATCCAAAACATAAAGCAAAATCTACAATGGAATGGTTCAAAAATAAACATATCCAGGTGTTAGAATGGCCAAGTCAAAGTCCAGACCTGAATCCAATCGAGAATCTGTGGAAAGAACTGAAAACTGCTGTTCACAAATGCTCTCCATCCAACCTCACTGAGCTCGAGCTGTTTTGCAAGGAGGAATGGGAAAAAATGTCAGTCTCTCGATGTGCAAAACTGATAGAGACATACCCCAAGCGACTTACAGCTGTAATCGCAGCAAAAGGTGGCGCTACAAAGTATTAACTTAAAGGGGCTGAATAATTTTGCACACCCAATTTTTCAGTTTTTGATTTGTTAAAAAAGTTTGAAATATCCAATAAATGTCGTTCCACTTCATGATTGTGTCCCACTTGTTGTTGATTCTTCACAAAAAAATACAGTTTTATATCTTTATGTTTGAAGCCTGAAATGTGGCAAAAGGTCGCAAAGTTCAAGGGGGCCGAATACTTTCGCAAGGCACTGTATCTGTGACCAACAAATGCATTTCTGTATTCCCAGTCATGTGAAATCCATAGAATCTATTTCAATTGACAGATTTTCCTAATATGAACTGTAACTCAGTAAAATTGTTGAAATTGTTGCACATTTTTTAAAAATGTTTGTTCAGTGTAGTAAAGATTTTCACATCACACCGTATTCATCACTACCAATCTCCACAAAGAGGCATTAAGCCAAAGCTATTCCTCAGAGGGAAATGTAACATATAAGTTCACCCAGCCACCTACACAAGGTGGTTGGGTGACGTTCTGTCTCAGAGAAAGAAAACTAGAACACATTCCTCCACACAGCGTATCGCATCTTCCCACCTACCTGAATGAAGCAGAGCTCCTCAGACAGGCAAGGCTGTCGGGGATTTACCACACTGCACTGCTGAAAACCCTTTTCTTTCTTCTCTATCGTTCTTTATCTTTCTCTACTCTCTTTTCTACCCCTCCATTTGTCACCCTATATAATACTATTTCCCTGTCTGTCTGGGTAAAAACGTCACAGTAAAACCCCTGACAGACTGTCTGTCTGGGTAAAAACGTCACAGTAAAACCCCTGACAGACTGTCTGTCTGGGTAAAAACGTCACAGTAAAACCCCTGACAGACTGTTTGTCTGGGTAAAAACGTCACAGTAAAACCCCTGACAGACTGTCTGTCTGGGTAAAAACGTCACAGTAAAACCCCTGACAGACTGTCTCTCTGGGTAAAAACGTCACAGTAAAACCCCTGACAGACTGTCTGTCTGGGTAAAAACGTCACAGTAAAACCCCTGACAGACTGTTTGTCTGGGTAAAAACGTCACAGTAAAACCCCTGACAGACTGTCTCTCTGGGTAAAAACGTCACAGTAAAACCCCTGACAGACTGTTTGTCTGGGTAAAAACGTCACAGTAAAACCCCTGACAGACTGTCTGTCTGGGTAAAAACGTCACAGTAAAACCCCTGACAGACTGTCTCTCTGGGTAAAAACGTCACAGTAAAACCCCTGACAGACTGTTTGTCTGGGTAAAAACGTCACAGTAAAACCCCTGACAGACTGTCTGTCTGGGTAAAAACGTCACAGTATAACCCCTGACAGACTGTCTGTCTGGGTAAAAACGTCACAGTAAAACCCCTGACAGACTGTTTGTCTGGGTAAAAACGTCACAGTAAAACCCCTGACAGACTGTCTGTCTGGGTAAAAACGTCACAGTAAAACCCCTGACAGACTGTCTGTCTGGGTAAAAACGTCACAGTAAAACCCCTGACAGACTGTCTGTCTGGGTAAAAACGTCACAGTAAAACCCCTGACAGACTGTCTGTCTGGGTAAAAACGTCACAGTAAAACCCCTGACAGGCACTAGAGCATAAAGGCAGTTGGAAAGCCCAGGCACAATCAGGGTGAGACTTTGGCAGAGGTTCATAGGTCTTGTACTGGTCTGGCCCCGGCACTCCATATGCGCTCCCCTCCCCTCCCCTCTTCCTTCCGGCTGCTACGCACCGCCCCCTACTTAAAAGCAGGAGGCAGACCAGACAGGATGCGATGTGTGATGACGGGGCAGTTGAGTAAATAATCCAATATGGCCGCCATACACCAGCCCCATCCAGACATCGTAGTGATCTTTTGTACCTGTACACAGCAGGACAACTGAATAGGAAAGTCATTCACTTCCCTTGTAGCTACAGGATTTATTTACAGTAATGCTTTCCATAGGGCTCTGTTTTTTGAATGTTTTGGTCCTCGTTTACAGTCCTCATACATTTTGGTCTGAGTAGTCCCCAGGGATTGAGAGTTGATGATAAAACATAGCACAGGATGGAGTTATATGAAGAAACCGCTGCAGGAGATCTGAGTCTGAATCGATCCACACACTCCCATAGCCTGGACTGGTCCATGTAGAAAAGATGTGCTAGATGAATTAGCTGTAAATGAAGTCCCCTGGCATTTCCACGTCTAGATACTAAGCTAAAGATATGTAGGAAGCAGAGAGGGTAGTCTCTATCATCTCTCTCTCTCTCTCTCTCTATCCATCTCTCTCTCTCACTATCCATCTCTCTCTCTCTCTATCCATCTCTCTCTCTCTCTCTCTCTATCCATCTCTCTCTCTCTCTCTCTCTCTTTCTCTCTATCCATCTCTCTCTCTCTCTCTCTCTCTCTCTATCCATCTCTCTCTCTCTCTCTCTCTCTCTCTTTCTATCACACTTTTGCCTTCTCGTTCTCTTGCTCACTCGCTCTCTCTCATTTTCATCAGCCAATCGGCTCGCTGCACTCCATAGCTGGATCAGGACTTTGATCTTCTCGTTAATTATTTCAGAAATCATGGATGTTCTCATTATGGGTCCTAATAAGCTGTAATATGTGCCGGGCGGTAACGTTGGATCCAAAGTCAAACTCCAGAGCCCTTTGAACAGACTTCAGACTTCACATTGTAATTTACAATGGAAAAATGTAACACTTACAATATCATGTTTTAATACGAGATCATATTTTGAAATACAACTTATGTCTACACGTGGATAAGGTTCTGAAAATCATTCAGATGAGAACGTGAGCGAGTAATTACGCCTTTTTAGTGCCTTGAGTGACCGTGTTAACACTGAGCTCCCCTCACTCCATCTCTATCTCTCCCTCACTCTCTCCCTTCCCTCCTGACTTTCCTATCCTTCACTACCTTCTCACTTTCCCTCCGCCCCTTGCTCCTTACCCTTCCTTACATCCCCCATTCTTCTCTCTCATGCTAACTCCCCTTCCTTCCCTCCCTCCCTAGTGCCCTACAGAGCACCCTGAGACTGGGGTGGTGAATAAGTGGGCTGGGGGTGCTGGAATCCAGCGTTGCTACAGTGGCTTTGGAGATAAGCCTCCTCTCTCTGCCGCTCCGAGGGAGTTAGACCCCTACAGACTGCAGCCTGAGAAGAAAGAGGGGGGGTGGAGAGAAGGGGGGGAAGCATGGATCCATCTGGGATTAGGAGATGGTGTTAATCTGGAGGCGTTTGCCTTCTTCCTCTTCTATGTGTGTGTGTGTGTGTCACTGTAGGGCCTTCTACACGGGCCTACACAGCACTCTCTTGACCATAGCTCCCAGTCTGACAGATCCATTTACCTTAATTTCCTTCACCCTCCCTCTCCTCCCTCTCTCCCTCCTTCCATCCCAGTTTAACTTCTCGCCAGCCTCTACAACAACTTGAGGGAGGCTGAG
The DNA here is from genome assembly GCF_013265735.2 of Oncorhynchus mykiss. Classification (NCBI taxonomy): domain Eukaryota; kingdom Metazoa; phylum Chordata; class Actinopteri; order Salmoniformes; family Salmonidae; genus Oncorhynchus; species Oncorhynchus mykiss. The sequence continues at coordinate 6,000,309 of NC_048583.1, read as the reverse complement.
AGCCCTTGACCTTGAAGCCCAAGAGGCCTAGCGTTGATGAAGAGAGGGAGAGCTTAGCTGTGTTGAGGATCCAGTGACAGGGCAGGGCCCCAGTGAATGCTCTCTGTAGGGAGCATTACAAGAAGCACAGAGAGAGACTGGCCTTAATGAACACTCTGACTGGAGGGACTAGAAGGCTACATGGGGGGGACTAGAGGGACAAGAGGGCTACATGGGGGGGACTAGAGGGACTAGAGAGCTACATGGGGGGGGACTAGAGGGACAAGAGGGCTACATGGGGGGGACTAGAGGGACTAGAGGGCTACATGGGGGGGACTAGAGGGACTAGAGGGCTACATGGGGGTGGGCTAGAGGGACAAGAGGGCTACATGGGGGTGGGCTAGAGGGACAAGAGGGCTACATGGGGGGGACTAGAGGGACTAGAGGGCTACATGGGGTGGGCTAGAGGGACAAGAGAGCTACATGGGGGGACTAGAGGGACTAGAGGGCTACATGGGGGTGGGCTAGAGGGACAAGAGGGCTACATGGGGGGGACTAGAGGGACTAGAGGGCTACATGGGGGTGGGCTAGAGGGACAAGAGGGCTACAGTGCCTTGTGAAAGTATTCGGCCCCCTTGAACTTTGCGACCTTTTGCCACATTTCAGGCTTCAAACATAAAGATATAAAACTGTATTTTTTTTGTGAAGAATCAACAACAAGTGGGACACAATCATGAAGGGGAACAACATTTATTGGATATTTCAAACTTTTTTAACAAATCAAAAACTGAAAAATTGGGCGTGCAAAATTATTCAGCCCCCTTAAGTTAATACTTTGTAGCGCCACCTTTTGCTGCGATTACAGCTGTAAGTCGCTTGGGGTATGTCTCTATCAGTTTTGCACATCGAGAGACTGACATTTTTTCCCATTCCTCCTTGCAAAACAGCTCGAGCTCAGTGAGGTTGGATGGAGAGCATTTGTGAACAGCAGTTTTCAGTTCTTTCCACAGATTCTCGATTGGATTCAGGTCTGGACTTTGACTTGGCCATTCTAAGACCTGGATATGTTTATTTTTGAACCATTCCATTGTAGATTTTGCTTTATGTTTTGGATCATTGTCTTGTTGGAAGACAAATCTCCCTCCCAGTCTCAGGTCTTTTGCAGACTCCATCAGGTTTTCTTCCAGAATGGTCCTGTATTTGGCTCCATCCATCTTCCCATCAATTTTAACCATCTTCCCTGTCCCTGCTGAAGAAAAGCAGGCCCAAACCATGATGCTGCCACCACCATGTTTGACAGTGACGATGGTGTGTTCAGCTGTGTTGCTTTTACGCCAAACATAACGCTTTGCATTGTTGCCAAAAAGTTCAATTTTGGTTTCATCTGACCAGAGCACCTTCTTCCACATGTTTGGTGTGTCTCCCAGGTGGCTTGTGGCAAACTTTAAACAACACTTTTTATGGATATCTTTAAGAAATGGCTTTCTTCTTGCCACTCTTCCATAAAGGCCAGATTTGTGCAATGTACGACTGATTGTTGTCCTATGGACAGAGTCTCCCACCTCAGCTGTAGATCTCTTCAGTTCATCCAGAGTGATCATGGGCCTCTTGGCTGCATCTCTGATCAGTCTTCTCCTTGTATGAGCTGAAAGTTTAGAGGGACGGCCAGGTCTTGGTAGATTTGCAGTGGTCTGATACTCCTTCCATTTCAATATTATCGCTTGCACAGTGCTCCTTGGGATGTTTAAAGCTTGGGAAATCTTTTTGTATCCAAATCCGGCTTTAAATCCAAATCCGGCTTCACAACAGTATCTCGGACCTGCCTGGTGTGTTCCTTGTTCTTCATGATGCTCTCTGCGCTTTTAACGGACCTCTGAGACTATCACAGTGCAGGTGCATTTATACGGAGACTTGATTACACACAGGTGGATTGTATTTATCATCATTAGTCATTTAGGTCAACATTGGATCATTCAGAGATCCTCACTGAACTTCTGGAGAGAGTTTGCTGCACTGAAAGTAAAGGGGCTGAATAATTTTGCACGCCCAATTTTTTGTTTTTGATTTGTTAAAAAAGTTTGAAATATCCAATAAATGTCGTTCCACTTCATGATTGTGTCCCACTTGTTGTTGATTCTTCACAAAAAAATACAGTTTTAGATCTTTATGTTTGAAGCCTGAAATGTGGCAAAAGGTCGCAAAGTTCAAGGGGGCCGAATACTTTCGCAAGGCACTGTACATGGGGGTAGGCTAGAGGGACTGGAGGGCTACATGGGGGGACTAGAGGGACTAGAGGGCTACATGGGGGGGACTAGAGGGACAAGAGGGCTACATGGGGGGGGGACTAGAGGGACTAGAGGGCTACATGGGGGGGACTAGAGGGACAAGAGGACTACATGGGGGGTGGGCTAGAGGGACTGGAGGGCTACATGGGGGGAGTAGAGGGACTAGAAGGCTACATGGGGGGGACTAGAGGGACTGGAGGGCTACATGGGGGGGACTAGAGGGACTAGAAGGCTACATGGGGGGGAGTAGAGGGACTAGAGGGCTACATGGGGGGGCTAGAGGGACTAGAGGGCTACATGGGGGGGACTAGAGGGACAAGAGGACTACATGGGGGGTGGGCTAGAGGGACTGGAGGGCTACATGGGGGGGAATAGAGGGACTGGAGGGCCACATGGGGGGACTAATGGGACTGGAGAGCTACATGGAGGGACTAAAGGGACTGGAGGGCTACATGGGGGGACTAGAGGGACTGGAGGGACTAGAGGGCTACATGGGGGGACTAGAGGGACTGGAGGGCCACATGGGGGGGACTAGAGGGACAAGAGGACTACATGGGGGGTGGGCTAGAGGGACTGGAGGGCTACATAAGGGGATTAATGGGACTGGAGGGCTACATGGAGGGACTAGAGAGACTGGAGGGCTACATGGGGGGACTAGAGGGACTGGAGGGACTAGAGGGCTACATGGGGGGACTAGAGGGACTGGAGGGCTACATGGAGGGACTAGAGGGACTGAAGGGCCACATGGGGGGACTAGAGGGACTGGAGGGCTACATGGGGGGACTAGAGGGCTACATGGGGGGACTAGAGGGACTAGAGGGACTGGAGGGCCACATGGGGGGACTAGAGGGCTACATGGGGGGACTAGAGGGACTAGAGGGACTGGAGGGACTGGAGGGACTAGAGGGCTACATGGGGGGACTAGAGGGACTAGAGGGACTGGAGGGCCACATGGGGCAAATGTGAACTTTTCTGTATCTATTATAATAATACACACTTGGCACACACACGTACAATTCATATACTGAATTCCAACGCTGCATGGCACAGATGTCCTTGTCATGTCAGTGACATGCAGGATAAAACTATTCAAAGATGCTGGAGAAACCATTCAAAGATGGAAGTGTACACACACACCCAAATAATACTGGGTGGTTACCCCTCATTCACGGTCATTAAATGTTCTAACAATAATGTACAGTATCAATAACAAGCAAGTCTCCAAACACTTACAATATGGTGTCTAATACAGCACATTTCAACAACGTTGGGACAACGCGTCATCTTCATGGTCATTGAATGCATGTTCTGTTCCTTTTCATACAGGACAGTACCACTCATCCTGTCTCTCTACAGGCATGCAGCGGCATCACCCCGGGCCGGACATGACCAACTTCTACCCCCTCTCCCCTGGAGGAGTGGGACAGATCACGCCCCCACTGGGATGGTACGTTTAGGATGACACACACACACACACACACACAACCGCACACACACACACACACACACACACACACACACACACACACACACACACACACACACACACACACACACACACACACACACACACACACACACACACACACACACACACACACACGCACACACACATACACACACACACACACACACACACATACACACACACACACCCACACACACAACCACCCAACCAACAAGGGAAGATTGAGACCAACTATATACAGTACTGTACATGTGGATCCATTGAGAAGGGTGACCAGACAGACAGACAGACAGGCACACAGAGGGGAAATAGAGACCTTGGACTCTGTCTCATCAGTGCTGTGGCCTCACCACACTGGTTCTCCCTGTGCCCAGCACATGTCCCACAGACCAGTCCAACAGACAGCCCCATACGTGCTCCCGCATATTCAGCTGTCTATTTAGCTGCTCAAAAGACTCCCTGTGTCAGACTCCCTCTGAGCTGCACTATGTTAGTCGCTCTCGTATGAGGCCTCTCTCTCTCTCTCTCTCTCTCTCTCTCTCTCTCTCTCTCTCTCTCTCCTACTCTCTCTCTCTCTCTCTCCTACTCTCTCTCTCTCTCTCTCTCTCCTACTCTCTCTCTCTCTCTCTCTCTCTCCTACTCTCTCTCTCTCTCTCTCTCCCCCCCCTCCCCTGGATTCTTTATTGCCATATCTCTCTTTCCTTCTCATTTCTCCCTCCCCCTTCTCTGGTTGGTACATGCCAGGACAGTCCTGGTATAGACAGGAGAGGCTTTGGACCCAGATGCTTCCCTACTGTGTTTTTCTCAAACCTCTCTCCTGTGTGTTCTTTGAATATCTTTTAACTCTTATTTCACCTAGTGTGAGTATGTTGGGGAGAGAGAGAGGACGAGGTTCTAAAATTATTGCATGGGTTCTTGTTCCAGGTTCTCCCACCACATGGTCCCCGGTCCCCCCGGCCCCCACGCCACAGGGATCCCCCACCCGGCCATCGTCAACCCCCAGGTCAAACACGAGCCCCAGCACGACAACGACCTGATGCACATGTGAGTCCCCCAAACAGTGGCCCTGTCTGGGTCCACTTCACACAGGGCCAGCCGTGAGTAGAGTGTGGGTGGCTCAAACAAACCCTCATACGCCCCTCTCTACTGTTATGCTGAAAACACACATTCCTACCAAAACACACCTCACTATTCTACTCCTTATCGTATTAGCAGCACATTGAGTTCAGGATACTTCCAGGTATTTGGCCACTCAACCACATGTCCCAACAACTCAGCAGTCCAGCCTCCCTTCTCTCCTATCACCTTGATGTGAGGAGATAAGCAACAAGGGACTCACAGAGCTGATAAGGGACCACCACGCTTCATTTGGCCCCTGGCATCACAACATGAATACCAACAGAGAGAGACACACACACACACACACACACACACACACACACACACACACACACACACACACACACACACACACACACACACACACACACACACACACACACACACAGTAACAGAGACACACAGAGACAGAGACACACACACACACAGTAACAGAGACACACAGAGACAGAGACACACGCACACAGAAACGGAGAGACACACAGAGACAGAGACACACACACCACACACAGACACACATCAAGGCCCTGTGACTCTAGAGCTACTAAGCGATTGGCAGTGTGTGTGCTGGGGGGGAAGGTTTAGTTGCCATTACTGGTGAAATAATCTCTCTCTCCGCTTGAAAGCTCCAAGACTGTATGACTGTACATGATTAAAGATTCCTGGCGTGGCGGAAACGCCTCGCACGCACACACCCTCGCTCCCAATTGGCTGAGGTGAAACAGACCCCTTGCTGTTTGTTCTCACACTCCGGAGGCGCCCAGTTTCACCGTCGCAACCCTCCCTCCTCCGCCCCCCTCTCTTTGTTTTAGCACCGCCGCCATGCCCTTCTTCTTCTTTACCTCGCTCCCTTGTTCTTTTCTCGCCAATTGTTTTGCCAGGAAGCCTCAGCACCAGGATCAGAGGAAGGAGCAGGAGCCCAAGAGACCCCACATCAAGAAGCCGCTGAATGCCTTCATGCTGTACATGAAGGAGATGAGGGCCAACGTGGTGGCAGAGTGCACGCTCAAGGAGAGCGCCGCCATCAACCAGATCCTGGGACGGAGGGTACGTATGCGAGAACCCAGGATAGAGCACCCTGACTGGGGTGGAGAACGGTTAACCACCCCCTGTTCTGTAATCACTGAAACCGTGACAATGTGATGATGTGTGCCAGGGAAATGGCCATAAGACACCGTTTGTGTTCCTGTGTTAACCATAACCACCTGACAGCATCTCTCGTTCAGCTAGAGGGCTTCGAGATCATAAAAATAGAATCCATAGAACGGACCTCCCCATGCAAATCATGGAGAGTGTAATAATGTTATATGATGTACTGGTTTCTCTTTTGTTTCGTATGTAACGTAAGTGCCTTAGTGTGTTTGGACCCCAGGAAGAGAAGCTGCTGCCTTGGCAACAGCTAATGAGGATCCCTAATAAATACAAAAACAAATGATGTCATAATGGGTGGACTGGTTAGAGGTTCCAAGACCTTTCTCTGGATTCTCTTTCTATGTTTGAGATGTTCCTTCAACTCTTCCACATCATGGTCCTTCAAGGGACTAATCCCGATGACCATCTCCTTGTCCTAACCTGTTACTTCCCCTCATCAGACAGATCCCCTTTCTACCTGACTGACTAGCGGACATTCCACCAAATGGGTTTTTTCTTTAAACTTACCGTAGATAATAATAGTGTGGTTTGGAAATGACAAAATGTGTTCCTTTTGAGACTGGGAGTAGAAGAAAGAAAGTGAATGAGAAAGAGACCGATAGAACGTGTTTAAAGCCTTAACAGAAAGCCCTGGTGTTTGGGCCAGCCAGCCACAGCAGAGCTCTGTTTGCGGCCTGTGTTTGGTAATTGCCCGCTGACATAGTCTGAAGCAAAAGCGCCGCTAAATTGGAACCAGTGTTTTGATATGAAATCAAAGTATTTTTCTCTCTCTCTCTCTCTCTTTCTCTCTCTTGCCCATATGCTAATCTCTTCATCATGTTCGCCCGCTTTAAAAACAGAAATGATTCCTTATTTTTTTTCACCAAGCGTTTGTACATTTTTGTAAAGGATTTTTTTTCTGTAGCAAAACACTAGCACCCGTGTCTTTGGAGGGATCTTTGGAGGGAACTTGAAAGTGCAGACCAGTAATTGACTGTGTGCTGTTTTTTCTTTTTTCTCTCTCGTACTGAATCAGTGGCATGCTTTATCCAGAGAAGAGCAAGCTAAGTATTACGAATTAGCCCGCAAGGAACGGCAGCTCCACATGCAGCTCTACCCAGGCTGGTCCGCCAGAGATAATTATGTAAGTATCATATAGAAACGGATTGGCAGCGGAGAGGTGTGTTTGTGTGTGGGATTTTTGTCAACTGGGATTGAATTTTTCTGACCGGGGTTCAAATAGTATTTGAAATCTTTCAATTACTTTTGAGTGTTTGAGTCTGCCTGGAGTGCCAGATGAGCAGGGTTTGCACTTTTGGGGCTATTCCATTGGTCATATTTATCCAGGCAAGGTTGATCAAGCACCGCTAAAGTATTTAAAAGATTTAAAATGCTCTTTGAACCCAGGCCTGTTCAGTTTTGATGTAGGCTATATGTTGTTTACGAATTTCAGAACAGTAGCTAGTATTCTGTGTTAGATTTCTAAAGACAATGCTAGCTACAACATTCTAATAAACATTAGCCTTTTCCATGATAATGGTGTCCATTTTTAGCTGCTATGCTACAGCCTAATGTGTAATTCATAGCACTCTACTTCCATGCTATTATTACCACCATAAAGGATTCTAGTATCAGACTCAGTATTATGCGACACTGAGAATAGTGGCCTGTGGATGGTGCTGCCAGTCTTTGATGTTCCGTATCAACATGGAAGCCTTGGATATGTAAACAGAGTTGATGCCCCTACCAAGAGCGTAGACACTTAGTGACGAGTAGATTACTGTGTGATTTCAGATGGCACAGCACCAAGATGTGTGTGTGTGTGTGTGTCAGGGCACCTGTCATGTTAGTAATATGTCATGTTCATCTAGGTGTGTGTGTCTGTTCCATATATGTGTGTGTGAGACTGTTCCGTGTGTGTGTGTATGTGACTGTATGCTAGCGCCTGCCGTTGTTAAAAAGTGTGGCTCCAGCACTCACTTTCACTCCACCACCACAGGGGCTCTTTGTAGTGTTCATCTGCCTTCTCTCTGGACAGCCCCGCTCAGCACCTCTCACCTTCTGCCTCCGCCGCCCCGCCGCCACCACACCACGCTGGGGGAAACACTGCAGGACAGGGAGTAGAGGACAGGACAGCATAGGGCAGGACAATACAATGCAGTACAGACTTTAGTCTCTAGCCCTTACCCCATTGGTGTTGACAGATCTGAAAGGACTGATCTGATAGGCTAAAGCAATAAGCCAGGAAGCAGTGGATGACCTCCTGGTGTGTGATGGCCTCTACTACCGTATACCTGCGTTCGAATACTTATCCTAACCGTACTATTGTGACGTAAATTGAGTATGTAGTATGGACATAGTATGGAGGTTAGTATGCCAAAAGTTCCCGGATGTCGTACTAAATTTGCCAGAATATGAAAGCAGTGGACACTATTTCTGTGCTTTTAGGACCCATAATGAAACGATTCAGAAAATAGGCGTGGCTTCACAACATTTTCAGGTTTGAAGAAAATAGCGGTAAATATGCAGCAGAAGTCAGACGAGAGCGGATACATATTCGTTGCTTTAACTAATTATGACAAATGTTAAGAAAATGTTGAGCAATGTAATAAAGTAATGACTTTTCAAATAAGTTACCTTACACGTTATGTTGGCTGACAATTTGTTAGTTACACTGTCCTTACGAACCACATAGCATATCATTACAGCAGTATGGACAGGTATGTTAGCTAGCTACCTAACCTTAGTTGGCTACTAATACATTGTTGAACTTGCCAGTATATTAACTATATGCTATCTAATTAACTACCCAACTTCTATTGACTTATTATTCACAGCATTCTTAGCTTAGCTAAGTGGTATAGTCGGTGTGCGTTCTCAATGGACTGGCTATCTATTCCGATTTCAGAGCACTCTTGTCTGAGTGTGCCAGAGTGTAGAATAACTGATGAATTTACAAACGCTCAACACCCGTTGAATATGGCCGGTGTCAGTAAACATCGTCGGCAAAAAAGCATAATTAAATTGTTGTCAGCAGCACAGTTAGTCACCAACGCTCTGGATAACATAAAAACAGTCTAACCAGCTCTGCTAGGGTGAGTAAAATGGTCAGAGTGAGATGTTCTCTCATTTTTGTCTGGAAGTAGCTAACAGGTTAGCCAGATAGCTTGGGTGCTTGACTGCCGTTGTGAGGTCAGAACGCTCAGATCAATCCTACTCCCCGGCAGAGCGTCCAGTATGCGATCTGAACGCTCTGAATTAACGAACGGACAATCTGACAAAGCTCTAAGTTTACGAACGCACAGAGCGCTCTATGGCAGTCCAGATTGAATTTACGAACACACATTGTAAGATGTCTAGCTAGTAATTTGTTATGCTAACAAGCTAGCAAGAGGTTGCATAGCAACAGCATCAACTTCCGGTAGACAGGCGAAGCGCTAGTACGCTTAACTGAAAGCATACCGCTCATTTACAGTATACTAAAATGAACTAGTAGTATATAGTACGTAGTATATACTCATTAAGTATGTAGTATACTGTATGTTTTAATGGGTATTCGAACACAACTTATGAGTCTCATAGACACTTAACACCAAGCACCCCTCCGACATAAACTAAGCCTTTCATAGTACTGTACCACATACACACACACACACACACACACACACACACACACACACACACACACACACACACACACACACACACACACACTGTCATAGACTACTGTACACATCACCTGCCCCCCCCCTCCCCCCTCTCTCCTCTCTCTGTCTGCCACAGCGGTGTGAGAGGAACCCAGATTAGCTCATCATAAATAAGTGGATTAGTAGACTTTGCAGCAGGAAACCAAAGTGCTGCTCATATTTGACTAGAATGACTGTTATGCTGCTATCTCCACCTATAGTCCCCCTCCCTAGGGGATTTGGGTATAAGCTATAAATCCACACACACTTACTCACAGTGGAGCTCAGTGATCAGCGCTCGCTGGAGGGGGGTTGACTGATGCTCTCCATGGTAATCAGTCGAGGACCAGCTCTCCCAAGTAATATATAGCCACATGTTTATGTTTTAATTACATATTGATGTTTGGTGTTAGGAGACTGAAAAAGACTACATACGCTGCTGCTACACGTTCAGTCTTTATATAAGAATGGTGATGGACGTTTTGTTCATTATAGGTTGTTAGAGAGCACACACTGATACAGGTGAGGAGAGGACAGCCAAGTTTGCTACTTGCTCTGATTGGAAGGCAAGGGTGGGGTTCAAAACCTAACATTCTAGAATGGATCCTACCAAACATGTCTGTTTGTTAGAGAGCACACTATACTGAAGTCAGGTGTGGAGAGGATGGAGACAACCAGCTCTCATAGGCAGGGAGTAGAGATGGTCAGCCCCTCTGACCAATCCCAGCGTGGTGATTGGCTGCAGGCCCAGCGAGCGAGGAGTGCTGGTTGGCTGCCCGGCGGGGGATGAGTGAACAGGGCAAACGGCAGCAGGACTAAGCGTGGTGGAGTGAGGGTGAGTGCTGGAGCCACACTTTAAGCGTTCACCTCGATATTTTCTAGGGAAAGAAGAAGAAGCGGAAGAGGGAGAAGATACAGGAACCGGCTGCAGGTAACCAACCTCTCCCCCTTTTCCTATCTCTTCCTCTCCTTTTCCCAATTTCGCTCTTTCTCTCTCTCCCTCTTTCTCCCTCTCTTTCTCTTCCTATCTTTCTCTCCCTCTCTTTCTCCCTCTCTTTTCCTCCCTCTCGTGCCAACCCTTTCTCTCCCTGCCTTTCTCTCCCTCTTTTTCTCTCTTTTCCTCCCTCTGTCTCTCCCTCTCTCTCTCCCTCTGTCTCTCGCTCTCTTGCCCTCCCTTTCTCTCCCTCTCTCTTTTCCTCCCTCTCTTTCTCTCCCTCTCTTTCTCTCCCTCCCTTTCTCAACCCTCTTTCTCTCTCTTTTCCTCCCTCTCTCTCTCTCTCCCTCTCTCTTTTCCTCCCTCTCTTTCTCTCCCTCTCTTTCTCTCCCTCCCTTTCTCAACCCTCTTTCTCTCTCTTTTCCTCCCTCTCTCTCTCCCTCTCTTTTCCTCCCTCTCGCACCCTCCATTTTCCTCCCTCTCTTTCTCTCCCTCTCTTTTCCTTTCTTTCTCTCCCTCTCTTTTCCTCTCTTTCTCTCCCTCTAATTCTCTCCCACTCTTTTTCTCCCTCTTTTCCTCCCTCTCTCTCCCTCTCTTTTCTTCCCTCTAATTCTCTCCCACTCTTTCTCTCCCTCTCTTTCTCTCCCTCTTTTCCTCCCTCTCTCTCCCTCTCTTTTCCTCCCTCTCTTTTCCATTCTCCCTTTTTCCTCTCGATTGTTGTTCTATGAGGTGATGAGTGTTCAGTTTGTCCCGTACAAACTCTCCATGCAGTCTCTTTTGTGTTCGTCTCTCACACTAGCCCAAGTCATTTTAACACTACATGCACCACAAGCAGTAAAAGGTCTTGTCACTGTGAAACAGACCCCTGTAATGCTGAGATAATCATAGCCAGGTGTTGTGCCATGCTTGTCGCACAGTATTGGGGAAGTTATAGCTGCATTTCCCTAGAAATAACCAATCAAGAGGCCCCACTTTGACCATGTGGGTAGTTTCACCTGGAATATGCATGAAAGGTTTCAGCCCCATCCGCCCATAACCACCCCTCTCCTCCTCCTCCCTTTCCAGACCCCCATAGAACTCCATTCGACCCCTCCGCCCTCACTAGAGTGGGCTTTCAGAACCACCATGCAGGTACCAGTGTCACTCAACCTGCACCTCTCCTTTGTACTCCCTCCCTCTCTCCTTTCTCCATCCATCCACCCCCCTCTCTCTCACCCCCCTCTCTCTCACCCCCCGCTCCACTCCACCTACTTTGGGATTAGTCTGTAAATGCTGGTTGGCTTCTTAACTGCTCTCTGGGCTTTGCACTCTATTGGTTGACCTGCTGTATGTCTCTGCCACTGTGCTCTTAGCTTAAAGCTCTATGTAAACACTGCACCGTTGTGTAGGAACCTATTGGGGGAAAATATATATTTAGAAATCTAATCACTGTCGGCCCAGCTATAACGTAGACCGCGTGCTATATTACCATTTCCATATCTATTATCAAGTTGCTCCTACATCTGCATTTGCTTGCTGTTTGGGGTTTTAGGCTGGGTTTCTGTACAGCACGTTGTGACATCTGCTGATGTAAAAAAGGCTTTATAAAAACATTAGATTGATTGAATTTCTGCTGTCGTTTGTGGTGAGACGCTCCATTAGCCCAATTGGCTTTCTTTTCCTCACCTGGACATGCCTTATGTAAAGACAAACATGTTAAAAGATGCCATTTTCTGCAGGTACAGGCCAGAGAATGAAAACGGCGTACATCTGAGCATAAATGGTAAGACCCCCCCTCCCCCCCTCCAGTCATGCCCGTCTGGTCTGGTAGTATGTGTCAAGCCTTGTACACTGTTTACAGACTAATCCTACAGGGTCCACCCTCAACTCACCATGGTCATTGTGTCACTCAGTGGAGGCTGTTGAGGGGAGGACGGCTCATAATAAGGTCTGGAACGGAGCCAATGGAATGGCGTCAAACCATGTGTATGATACCATTCTGCTTATTCTGCTCCAGCCATTACCATGAGCCCATCCTCCCCAATTAAGGTGCCACCAACCTCGTGTGTGTGTGTGTGTGTGTGTGTGTGTGTGTGTGTGTGTGTGTGTGTGTGTGTGTGTGTGTGTGTGTGTGTGTGTGTGTGTGTGTGTGTGTGTGTGTGTGTGTGTGTGTGTGTGTGTGTGTGTGTGTGTGTGTGTGTGTGTGTTCTGGGTGTATATTGACCTGGCCACTCCATTGACAGTCTTTTGTCTGGCTAGTGAGATGACCATCTGAATCCTCTGTGTGAACGTTGGCAGTGCATGGCTGAGAAACTGTTGTTGCTGAGTCCTGTCTTAAATCCAAACTGATGTCCTTATTAGATGTAACTCCAACACGAATATGGACAAAGTGCTCTGCATTATCGCAAGATGTTACAGAACAGACCTTTTTCTAGTCTGGCCTCTTCATAGCAGCAGATATTCCTGGAGGAGTGGGAGGTTCCGTCCCAAATGGAACCCTATTCCCTACATAGTGCACTACCATACCCCTATGGGCCTAGTGCACTATATGGAATAGGGTGCCATTTGGGAGGCATGCAGCCTAGACCCAGATGGTCTGCAGGTTTTCTGTTCTACCCGACACTGAATGGAGACTAGACCTTCCAGACTACATCTGGGCTCAGGAAAGCTATGAAACACCACGCTCCACTAGAATACTGTCAAATCACATCGTTTGGTAGAGATTTGTTGGCGGTTTGGTGTGGTGTGGAGGGTCCTGTTGTGTACGAGCACTATAACACATAAAGCACTACGTAATCAGTCAAATGTTGTGGGGTTGTTCTTTGTGAAAAGTGTCAGTTTGTCATTGTGTGTGCATGTTGGGTAAGTTGTGACCAGCGCCAGTAACAGACACAAACATGTAGAGCTTTTGAACCAAAGTGTCACCAGGCTTTAAACGGTGTGAAATAAATGAATGCCCTCATTTCTACCATTAGGTATCTCTCTCTCTCTCGCTCTCTCTCTCTCTCTCTCTCTCTCTCTCTCTCACTCTCTCTCTCTCTCTCTCTCTCTCTCTCTCTCTATCTCTCTCTCTCTCTCTCTGAGGTTAATCTTATAACTTCCTGCTGTCTGCATTTTTATGGCATCCCCTTTCTCTCTTCTCTCTCTTTTGTCTTTCTCTCTTTTCTCTCTTTTCTCTCTTTTCTCTCTCTCTCTTCTCTCTCTTTTATGTCTTTCTCTCTCTTTCTTTTATCTCTCTCTCTCTCTCTCTTCTCTCTCTTTCATGTCTTTCTCTCTCTCTTTTCTCTCTCTCTCTCTCTCTCTCTCTCTCTCTCTCTCGCTCTCTGTAGGGCAGAACTTACAACGAAATCAAACCCTGAACCAGACAAAGGTTTTCTGCTTGATTGATTCTTGACCGGTGGCTCCCCCCGCCGTACCTAAATTGGACCGCTTTTCTCTTATTCGTCGGCCGCACTTCGCCTCTGCCTCTTTTCAAAGACGGAGAGACTTTATCCGTGATCCAATAATTAGCTGGGTCTATCCGAGGCAGGATGGACACCACGGCTGATTCATTGTGACAACCTTAAACTCATATGCATAATACCAGAGAGGACTGCCACGACTCCTCAATTTATGTAGATCCCAAAGAGCCTGGATTGAGGTTAGCGTTTGGCAATGCAGACTTCAGGCAGCGAACGTCTTTAAATGAACTTACTTGTCTATTTCTTTTTTATATCCACCCTCGCCTCGATTGCAATGGTTTTGTAATGGTTTTGTAATGGTTTTGTAATGGTTTTGTAATGGTTTTGTAATGGTTTTGTAATGGTTTCGTAATGGTTTTGTAATGGTTTTGTAATGGTTTTGTAATGGTTTTGTAATGGTTTTGTAATGGTCTTGTAGTGCATCTATCTATTCACTTTGAAAGGACACACTGGATGTTCTTGTTTATTTCTGTTGATATTGTTTGCACATTCATTTGCAGGGCATGATGAATCAGAATCCCCTTTTAAAGGAGAGTAGGGTAAGGATCAATACAACTCTTCTGTACAGATGTAAATGTCTGGCTGAAAAGGTCACACCAATGAGTGCAGCAGTTCAACAGTGTTTCATTTCTTGGAGTGGATTGTTTGTTATCCCCAGTGGGTCAGACACCAGACCCAGCAAACAGCTGGTTCTCTTACCCCGCAGTTAAATAGCTCTCTGGGAATCCAGCTATTAGTTTGATTTTGTGAAATGTGTATTTCCTCCCTCCCTCTCGCTCTCTCTCTGACACTAAATTTCTCTCGCACTTCCTCTTTCTTTGACACGTTCTCTCTCTCTCTCTGTTCCTCTCTCTCTGACACTTTTGTTCTGACACATGGGGCGGCAGGGTAGCCTAGTGGTTAGAGCGTTGGACTAGTAACCGGAAGGTTGCAAGTTCAAACCCCCGAGCTGACAAGGTACAAATCTGTCGTTCTGCCCCTGAACAGGCAGTTAACCCACTGTTCCTAGGCCGTCATTGAAAATAAGAATTTGTTCTTAACTGACTTGCCTGGTTAAATAAAGGTAAAATAAAAATAAATAAATAAACATAACTTTTCACTCTGTCGCTCAACTCATTCTCTCTCTCTCTCTCTCTCTCTCTCTCTCTCTGTTAGTCTCATTGTCTGACTCAGCCAGTCTGATTCACAGGGAGATGTTTATCTGATCGGGAAACACACATGTCCTTAAGGCTATCTACTTTTCAGCCACTGCGCATTTGTCACAAAGGGAGGGAGACGACTACTAACAAAGGTGGCCTTTTCAATCTGATGAACAGCCTGGGCCATGAGTCACAAACTTTCATAAAAACTCCCCAGCGTTGTAACTGACGGAGTCATCTCAGTCTAACTCTTATGAACGTGCTCTTTTGTTTCCACCCGGTAACCGGATAGCTCTGTGAGAGCACACTTGAATTTCCCCAGTTTTTTCGTGCGAGTCAGTAAATCTGTAGCTCTACGTTTTGCATTTCGTTTTTGGGGGGGATTCAGCTTGGCTGTTTGAATGTCTTTTTTTCAACTGCCCCAACTAAAAATGGTTTGGAGGCCAAAGATGGTGTGTTTGTGTCGGTAGCTGGTGAACTAGTGTGGTACGAAGCGTTGACTGTAGTGGAGAGACCTCTCTGTGATGTGTGGAGGCAGAAGTCAGCTGTCAGGCTTTGATGAGCAAAGAGTGGGGGTGGGGGGGAGCAAGGGGGAGGGAGGGAGAGGGCAAAAAATAAAATTCCTCTTGGCTTGAGAGTTCTCCTTCTCCCAACTGTCGTTCCACTCTCTCTCTGCCCCTCATCCCTCTCTCTCCTCCCTTTCTCCCCCTCTCTCTCCTCCCTTTCTCCCCCTCTCTCTCAAACAGCCAGCCGCACTCTCCGGCTGCAGTCAGGCAAGGTTCAGAGTCTTACCTTCAGTTTGATTTGGTGCTGGTTGCCTTAAGGCCACAGTGGAGGACACACACACACTCCACCACCACAGCATTATTAGTGACCTGGGATAATTGGAATGGTTTCGGGGGGCTGTGAAACACACAGGGTCTGGCTCTGAGCGTCTCAGCTCAGCAGAGTAGAGGAGAGGGATCTCCTGCCTCCTCTTTAAAACTAGACTTCACAAAGAAGGAAAAAAAAGAGTGGCCTTGGCATAAATCAGGGCGACAGCCACCGGCTAATGTTACTGTGGGTTAGGAAGTAGAAACGGAAATGTCCCCTCTCGCGCTCGCTCACTCACTCTCAATCACACACACACACACACACACACACACACACACACACACACACACACACACACACACACACACACACACACACACACACACACACACACACACACACACACACATACACATACACACACACAAAGCAGAGCCCTGTGAAGGAGAAAAAGACAACCTCAGCACTTGTGGCCTTCCAGGGGTGTAGCAGCTGTAGTGGAATGTCTAAACTATGCAGGTGTGTTTTAGTCAAACCCTGGACATAATCTCTTGCCTCTCCTCCTTCAGAGAAAAGGGCTCTCTTTGATACTTCTTAGTGGCACTTGGGGACTTCTAGTTTATGTGTGCGACTGAACTGTGCACCCCCAATCCCCAATGGCACCCTATTCCCTTTATAGTGCACTACTTTTGACCAGAGCCCTATGGGTCCTGGCCTAAAGTAGTGCACTATAAAGGGAATAGGGTGCCATTTGGGACACAGCGAATCACCTAAAGTGGGGCTTTCTGTTTAGACTGGGTCTGTCTGGGTCTTGTTTTGGTTGAGTCACTGGCCTATTGTGCCGAGGTCTGGCCAGCTGCAGGGAGCCTCTCCCTCCCTGCTAGGTTTTGTCATGTCTTCTCTACTTCCTCTCCTTCCTCCCTCCCCCCTTCTCTATCTCTCCCCGGTGGCTCCTTGAGACTGCAGATTGAAGGGGTGGTGGGGGTGTGCTGCCTTGTAAAACGTCCCCCCTTCTGAGTCGTTATCTCTGGATCATAAAAGGCCCGCAGGTAACAGAGGGAAGAGATGGGAAGGGGAGAGATGGGAAGGGGAGAGATGGGAAGGGGAGAGATGGGAAGGGGAGAGATGGGAAGGGGAGAGATGGGAAGGGGAGAGGTGGGAAGGGGAGAGATGGGAAGGGAAGAGATGGGAAGGGGAGAGATGGGAAGGGGAGAGATGGGAAGGGGAGA
This sequence comes from Oncorhynchus mykiss, assembly GCF_013265735.2. Lineage (NCBI taxonomy): Eukaryota > Metazoa > Chordata > Actinopteri > Salmoniformes > Salmonidae > Oncorhynchus > Oncorhynchus mykiss. The sequence goes on along the minus strand of NC_048583.1, from coordinate 5,983,086 downwards.
GATGGGAAGGGGAGAGATGGGAAGGGGAGAGATGGGAAGGGGAGAGATGGGAAGGGGAAAGGGGTCGCAGGTCTTTCTTTCTCTATTTAATAAACACGAAACTCTGTTTTGAGATGTGGCTGAGTTTCTACTTCTGCTGAACAAAATGTGGCTCCTATTGTAGGTGGGTTTCTCTCCCTCTCTTTCCTCCTACTCTCTTTCTCTCTCTGTCCCGTCTTTCCTCCCCGTTCTCCCCTCTCTTCCCTCTTCTCCCTCCCTCCCATCCGATGGTGAGTCTGAGTGGCGGTGGAGCTCCTTTGAAGTGCGCCGCGGCAGAGGGAGCAGTCATTGTACGAGCCCTTTGATAGTGCCGCCCTGGCCTCCAGCCCTCAGCTCCAGCTTTGTAGCTGTGCAGTACTGCGGGGGCACACCACACTACACCACGCCGCGCTTGGCCAGACTTCAGCAGCTCGGGCCCCCAGCGACGGCGCATCAGATGTGGGTAGAGGGGTAAGGAGACAGGGCTCCTACCCCCAGACCCCCAACTCTACCCCAGTCTCACCAGCACATGCCTGAGGTTTGGGCTTTTGGTGGCTCGGTGGGCGGGAGCCTTACCCCCTACCGTTCCTCTCCCCACAATCAAAAACCCTCCCCTCTCCCTTCATCTAGCCTCGTATAGACAGAAACCTCCTTTACACACATCCCTTTCTCTTTTCTTCTCATCCCCCTCTCCCTCGTTCTGTTTCAAATGAACCCCCCCGGTACATCCCACCGTTATCAACAATACCATTGTCCGTGGTTCCCAGCCCAGACAAGAACAACAACGTTTCTCCCACCAAACCACCCTGACTTTTGGTTGGAGGTTAGAAATGACAGACACAACTATTCCTGTTTTCCTGTTAACGTTCTGTCCCCCAGCCAGAGAAAGTGCTGACAGGATGAGGCCAGTTGTTTAAAACATCAGTTTGACCTCTTCGGTTTGACCTCTTCCTTCTCAAGCTGATGGCTGCCGGTTGTGGCATTGTCACAATTGAATAGAGAAAGTGAGACTGACTGAGCCGAGAGGGTGTCTCCAAACAAAACCATAGTTTAAACTCTTCACAGCAAGGTGATTATCTCACCAAAATGGAGCACAGTCAGTGCAAAGGTTGGCCATCTCCGTTTTTTTCCTGGTTGTTTTGACTATGTTTCCTGAACTTAATGCTTTGTCTCAATCACTGGGTGGATTTGAATAGCCGCCATTTTCCTTTTCTTTCCATCCAGCCAATGCTGTGTTAAAACCTGATTCTGACCATTTAGGAGACTTGGCAGAGAAAATTACAAGAATTTCAGGTTTATTTCCAGATTTGAATGCCATCTTGGAGTAAATTCCAGTCGAGATGTACAAGTTCCTGGGTTTCTGTGATTTGGAGTTGATCTCTGAACTCATATTTCATAAATTTAGAACATTGTCTGTCTAGGTTGCTGACTTTGTGGTCGAGACAGACATGGCAACAATCAGTCAGCTGATTTGGCATTTCCTCCTCTCCTCTCTCTCCCAGAACTCTTTCTTTCTCTTTTTCCTCTCCTCCTCCTCCAAATGTCCCTCTCTCCCTCTGCCATGGTAAAGTCTACAGTCCTGCCTGTGTTGGAGACACCTCGCTCCATTTGGCTTATTTTCACTAATTTGTCGGCTGTGTTTTCCTTTTTCATGGAACCAAAAGAAATCCCAGAGCACCGCTGCAGCGAAGGGAAGGAGGGGGGAGGGGGGGAGGAAAGGAGAAGGGGAGGAGTAGAGGAAGGCAGGCGGGACGGGCCCAGCTGCGGGCTCTTTGATTTGCCCCGGTAAGGTGGAGGCGGCGATTGAGAGACGAGGGGCCGTGCCAGTTATCTTAACCTCCCACGCTTCAAAGACCCAGAGCCTGGGCCCCGTTGGTCTCAGTCGCTCCCCCCACCTCCCATCCCCTCCCTGGGCCAAGGAGAGAGAGAGCCAGAGCCAGGACCCGGCCTCCACTGGAACAGAGGAGCGTTTCATTTCCTGCAAAGAAGTCCAGCCGGCATTCCTGAGTGCTAACTGAGGGGAGGGGAGGTGGGCAGAGGGAGAGGGGGCAGGGAAGGGGTCAAGTTGCTTCTGAATCCCGGCGTTTGTGTGTTGGGTGGGTCTGCTGTGAAGCCCTGGCCTGATGCCCCCTCCTGACCCAGCACCATCACACCCCACCATCGCCCCCTCCACCCCCCAGCCCCCCAGGCTTTTTTTCCCCAAGACAGGAAGGACTAAGCCAGGGCTTTTCATCTTGTGGCCGGGAGGGAAGGAAAAAGCTCCCCAGGACGGGAAGGGGGTGCTGGGGCTGAGGGCTGGGCTCTCAGATCCTGGGATAAAAAGGGGGCAGTGGAGGTAAATAAACAGCGACAGAGGCTCTTTCTCTCTCTGCGGCCCTCACTACAGTACCTCCTCTCCTCCGCCCGGGAGGCTCAGGGTCAGCCATCCCTGGGAAAGGCGGCCTCCGTCCCACTCCCTTTCATCCACATGTGGTAAAGCAATCTGGAGGGAGGGGAGTGTGTGTGTGTGTGTGTGTGTGTGTGTGTGTGTGTGTGTGTGTGTGTGTGTGTGTGTGTGGTGCCAGGGTGGAGTTGCAGGGCTCAGCTGACTTCTCAACCCACAAAAACACACTTCTTCTCTGACCTCACCACAAGGGAGCGGTCCTTCCACTAATACACCTTCTCTCTCTTTTCTCTCCTCACATCTTTCACTCCCTACCCGGTCAGACATCTACCTCTGAATCTCTTTCCCCTCTCTCTTTGATCACGGATTCTATTTGATGCTGGAAAATAACCAACACCGCCCGTCCGTCAATAACTGAGGCTAACTCTTTTAGCTATGTTCGCCGTAGACCAGTATTTTGAGCAAAACCACTTTTGTGGTTTGACAAACAATTTCCCTTGCATGGATGGGTGGATGGTGGCCGGCGGGGCTTTTTAGAAGGCCCTGTAAAGTGCCTTCTCAGCTTGAGAAGACTCTCTCTACCTCCCCACAGCCCACACACAGCGGTGGCAGCAGAAATGTCAACAAGAAGCTGTATCCTAACTAGATAGCTGGTTGCGTTCAGAGAGAGAGCGGTAGCAGTAGGTAGATGACATCAGGGTGTCAGTCAGAGAGGGGGGCAGAGCAGATGGAGCCAGCTTGGGTCACAGTGACCTGATGTCAGAGTGAGATCAAAGCTAATGCCAACCCACATCCTGTCACTAACCTACGACCTAATGTTCAGTCGGCAACGCCATTACTGCTCTCTGAAGATGGCAGAACTGTAGTGCTCCTTCACTCGTCCAGGTCCTCTGTAGTGTGTGTGTGTGTGTGTGTGTGTGTGTGTGTGTGTGTGTGTGTGTGTGTGTGTGTGTGTGTGTGTGTGTGTGTGTGTGTGTGTGTGTGTGTGTGTGTGTGTGTGTGTGTGTGTGTGTGTGTGTGTGTGTAGCATTGTGAGGATGCAGCACTCATTCAATGTATGTGGGATGTGTGAGACTGTCTGGTTTCAGACGACGTTGACAGCAATGTGTTGTTGTGGCTTCATATGTTTCAGCTCCTTTTTAGTTAGTGAGGGATTTTCCCTCAGACTGAACAGGGTTATAAGTGCATTGCATCTCTCTGTTTCTGACCAGTATGAAAGACAGCCAGCACTCGCAAATGACCTATAACAGCAATCACTATGGACACGTTTAGGCCATCTGTTGTTGCCCATTGAACTGACAATGTTTCTCTCTCTGTCCTTCAGGAGGAAAACGGAACGCTTTCTCCACGTCGTGCAAAGCGAAGGCAGCAGCTATGGCCCCTCTGTTAGAGATGGAGGCCTGCTAGATTCCATCTTATCCCCGACCCCCAAGCCTCAACTCCTGTTCTCAGAGGAACTTGACTTTATACTCCTCTCCTGCAGTGACTCTCCTATCTGCTGTAGAAACTCTGAGCTGAACAAGACAATCACTACTAAAGACCATCATCCAACCGCATGCAAACTCCCCAGCCCCCTCACTCCCCAGCCCCCTCACTCCCCAGCCCCCTCACTCCCCAGCCCCCTCACGCCTTTTTTTCTTCTGAAAACAGTTCAGCGATTTCACTTTGTCAAACACAATTAACACCTCCCCAAACATACCCCAACACCTGTTTCTAAGTTATTCCTAAGTTATTTGCCACCTCCGTTCCTTTCCTTTGTACAGCCCACTATGTTCGACCCATCAACACTCCCCTTTCCCCTCTCTCACTGGATTTCAGACCACATGCGGCCTGACCCAACACCTCTTTAGACTGACTGCACTATCACAAGGAAGATGGAGGGATGTCAATCACATGTTGTCAAGGAACCATCGTCTCACGGCTCCTGTCCTCCATTTTGTTTTTTATTAACGACCAGTTGGTGCAAAAAATATCAACATTTTATGATTATAGCTTTTACTTTTGAGTTGGAATTAATTGAATGCTTTTTTTGTATTTTGAACTTGGTTTAAATTTCTCGGTGTATATTTTCAGTGAATGTTTTTTTTTATATATATATATACTGGTATATATGAAAATAAGCTTTGAACACAGGAAAGCCATTTGTTTTCTTGTTAAAGGGTCTTGCAGAGAAATGAAAATTAAGGCTTCTTTTGATACTATTTGTAACAAATAGTGACCTTGACTCGAGTCTTGCTCAGATGTAAGATAAAGCTCAGTATGTGTACTTTTTAAAGAAACTGTCAGGATATGTCACTTTTCTTGGTATTTTTACAGGCAACGTTAGGACAAAGGCAAGTGGTTGCTCAGAGGCCTATATTTTATTGTTCTAAACTGACAAATGAAGCAGATATATATTTACCCCAGCACTTGGCAGTGTTCATTTTATTGCGATCGCGGTTGGGGTCAATTCCAGTCAATTCAGAAAGTTAACCAAAATCCAATTGCAATTTGACATTTTCCTCATTGGAAAGCATTGAAGAGAAGTTGGAGTTGGGATTTCAGTGTACTTCCTGAATTGACCCCAAGCTTGATTGTGATGGACTTTTCTCTTCTCTATCTGGTAACTGTGGTCTTTTTGCCCATGTTGTTTATTCCATGCATTTCTGTAACATTTCATTGATTTTATGCTCTATTTTTAGTATTACTTGATGCATTTTTTATTCATTGTCGTATTTTGAATCACTGTCATCTTGGCATAAGCACTTTGCTTCCCAAGTGGTCACATTTTAACAGTTTCAACATGTTTTGTTTTTTTAAGAAAAATAAAAAGGCATTGGCTCATTTGATCTCCCGACCAGATTTATGCGATAGAAGGTGTACCTTAATTACAGGAGAGAGATTAAACCTAGTCTTAGTTCAGTCTAAGAACCGATTCTTCATTGAGCATTGTTTTTAGTGTAGGGCTAAATCTCTTTCCAGAAAACCAGCCCAATAATCTTGTAGCTTGTCGGCCCATCATATGATTCCTATCCAGAAATTCTGCATTTGACAACACTGCCACTTAGTGGTCTAAAATAGAACTACCAAGTGGAATTATTGACTATAAATCATTCAAATCTCGAGGGGAAACTTCAAAAGGCTCTAAAACCGACCAATTAAAACTCCAGCAGCATGCCGAGACGGAGGTTACGTTCATACAGTCTTACAGCTATGCTGACAAAAGGGAAAATCTACCTCGAGTATTGAAGCTGCTCTTAAACTGTGAAATCCATGGAAAAGGGTGAGATGTGATGTCTCATGTATCCAAGATGATCAATTTAATGCCGGGATATAAAGAGGGTAATATTTTCGAATTGAGTAGTAGGGATAACATCAAAGGAACTCTTGAAACAATATTGGAAATGAACAGTGGGGTTGAACACACATGGGTTGTTGACTGACCATACAGTTCATTCAGAAAGTATTCAGACCCCTTCCCTTTTTCCACATTGTTACATTACAGCCTTATTCTAAACATTTTTTTAAAAATCCCTACACACAATACCCCATGGTAAAGCAAAAACAGGTTATACATTTTTGATATATTTTTTTTTTTAAGTACATAAGTATTCAGACCCTTTGCTATGAGACTCGAAATTGAGCTCAAGTGCATCCTGTTTCCATGTATAATCTTTCAGATGTTTCTACAACTTGGGAGTCCACCTGTGGTAAATTCAGTTGATTGGACATGATTTGGAAAGGCACACCTGTCTATATAAGGTCCCACAGTTGACCGCATGTCAGAGCAAAAACCAAGCCAAAACGTTGAAGGATTTGTCCGTAGAGCTCTGACACAGGATTGTGTCGAGGCACAGATCTGGGGCACATTTCTGCAGCATTGAAGGTCCCCAAGAACATGGTGGCCTCCATCATTCTTAAATAGAAGAAGTTTGGAACCATCAAGACTCTTTCCAGAGATGGCTGTTTGGCCAAACTGAGCAATCAGGGGAGAAGTGCCCTGGTCAGGGAGGTGACCCAAAACCCAATGGTCACTCTGACAGAGCTATAGAGTTCCTCTGTGGAGGAAGGGCAACCATCTCTGCAGCACTCCACCAATCAGGCATTTATGGTAGAGTGGCCAGACGGAAGCCACCCCTTAGTAAAAGGCACATGACAGCCCGCTTGGAGTTTGCTAAAAGGCACCTAAAGGACTCTCAGGCCATGAGAAACAAGAATGCTAAGCGTCACATCTGTTTTTTAGCGGCAGGGACTGGGAGACTAGTCAGGATCGAGGGAAAGATGAACAGAGCAAAGTACAGAGATCCATGATGAAAGCCTGCTCCAGAGCACTCAGGACCTGACTGTAGCCAAGGTTCACCTTCCAACAGGACAATGACCCTAAGCACACAGCCGAGACAACACAGGAGTGGCTTCAGGACAAGTCCCTGAATGTCCTTGAACCCGATCTAACATCTCTGGAGAGACCTGAAAATAGCTGTGCAGCAATGCTCCCCATCCAACCTGACAGAGCTTGAGGATCTGCTGAGAAGAATGGGAGAATCTCCCCAAATACAGGTGTGCCATGCTTGTTAGCATCATACCCAAGAATAAGAGGCTGTAATCGCTGCCAACGGTGCTTCAACAAAGTACCGAGTAAAGGGTCTGAATACTTATTTAAATGTGATATTTCCATTTATTTAATACATTTGCAAAAATTTATAAAAACCTGTTGTTGCTTTGTCGTTATGGGGTATTGTCTGTAGATTGATGAGGACACAAAACAATCCAATACATTTTAGAATAAGGCTGTAATGTAACAAAATTTGGAAAAAGTCAAGGGGTCTGAATACTTTCTGAATGCACTGGGTATTATTAATGGCAGGGTGTGTTGGCTCAAATGTCCAGAGGCAAATCCATCCCTAGAAAACAACTGTATGAATAGAAATCGCAGAACAACCTATGGGAAGCATTTGGAAAAGTCAGTTTAATGCCACAAACTCAGTTACTTACAAACCACACATAAAGATGACATTCAGAATATACAGTCAAAAGACAGATTTGAATTGATAACATCGGTCTACCATTCTTCAGGAAGGCACCGTGGGTCGTACCAGCTGCATCTCTGTTCTACCGTTGTCAAAATTAACCCGCGTTTTTTTCTATTATCATTCATGCCCTTATCAGTACTGGGAGGGACTACATGATCTTGTCCAATCGGAAGCGCTTATTTTCATTTTCCGTTTTGTCACGGTGTGCCTTAATGAACAGGCTCCAGCTCGTGTTGATTCTGGGGTAGGGTTACTTGTACTTGTAGAAGCCCTCTCCGGTCTTCTTGCCGAACTTGCCCTCGGCCACCAGCTTGTTCAGCATCTCACTGGGCTGCATCAGCGGGTTGTCAGGATCCTTCTCAACCCAGCCTGGAATCAAGTTATCAACACAAACGGTTCACTTTAACTAACTGCTTTTGCATTGGTTTTACACTACCTGCATCTACTTCATTTGATGTTTTTGTTTCTTCAAATTATTCATCACCATTTTCAAAGACCACCGGCACCTCTCGTCCATCTCACCATTCTATAACCAAAACAGTGCTCTGCCCCTGTGCTATATGACATGCAGTTATTTCGATTGGGCCTGTTCCTAGCTGCTAATATAGTCCTATTTTAACTGGTACTGAAATCACTCTGTAATCGGAACACACTTGTGAAGCAGCCCAACACTCACCGTCCATGATGAACTTAGCCGTGTCCAGTCCTACGTAGTCCAGCAGCTCAAAGGGCCCCATGGGATACCCAGCTCCCAGCTTCATGGCAATATCAATGTCCTCCTTTGACCCGTGGCCTGACGAGAAGAGCACACACACACACACACACACACACACACACTCAGCCATTGACTTTGAATAAAGGGTGACAACGGTTTCATATACAGACAACTATGTTTTGTTAACCATAGATGTTCATACATAACCGTTTGTCACATCCCTCTTGGCGCTGATGCAATTTTCATTCATATACAGGCAAAACATTTGGTGGTGTACCTCTCTCATGTAGCCTGATGGCTTCCATCATGTAGGGCACCAGCAGACGGTTCACAATGAACCCAGGAGTGTCCTGGAGATGAACATAACATACTGACGTTAGTGAACCGTTTATAACGCATCTGAACGGCATATGATGGACATAATGTATGGTGTAATATGGTATGTCACTGCATTATCTTTAAAAGGTGTACAATACTAGCGAAATACTTTATTTTTGTTCAAATGAGTGAGGATCTTACTTTGCAGGACACTGGCGTCTTTCCCAGTGCTTTGCTGAAAGCGAGGAGGGAATCGAAGGTGTCCTGGCTTGTGGCTGATGTTCCAATCACCTGAAGAGGTCACGTAAACTAATTAACATCTTTCAATTGAATCTTGTTGATAAGGAGAGCAAGCCCAGTGTCATTTTTTAAAGCAACTTACATATGTTTCTAATTTAAACATCGCCATCATGACACAAAAAAATAACTGCTTTGCGGGAGACTATATACTTATCATAGGGAGGAGATGTCCTAAAATGTACACCACACTATTGATCCTTACCTCTACCAGCTTCATCATGGGGACGGGGTTGAAGAAGTGCAGCCCTCCAAATCTGTCCAGCCTGCTGGTGGAGCTGGCTATGTCGGTGATGGGCAGAGAGGATGTGTTGCTGGCGAAAATGGTGTGTCTTAAAATAGAGGAACCAAAAACATCAGGCAACAAGCAAACCCCCATGAGGTGCATCCCAATTAGTAACATCAATTATGTGGGACACACAATGCCTTTCCTTTTGAAATATTTTATTTAAATTAGAATAGTTTTAAAATAGTCTATTTTAAGCACATTTCAAGGATACCGGCATAGCTTTATAGTAAGATTAGAAAAACAAGCTGAAATGCAACAACAAATGTTTTCTCATCAAACAGCACCTGCTCTGGCTTGACGTTCATCTCAACACTGATCATCGATCGCTAACTCCTATGGTTATTGACAAAGTCACAGGCAGCGGAGACAGGACAGTGCTTATGTGGTTTGGATTCACACTCGCCTGGCGAGTAACCTTCAGACCAAAGACATGGGTTGGACCCACAAGCTAATGCCTACGATTCAGCTCAGTGGGGTAAGACAGTCTTGTGGTGTGTAGGAGACACAGGTTCAAGCCCTAGTCGGTCATACTTACGCTGGTGCCACTTTGTCCAGAGCACCAAAGAGGCCCTGTTTGATCTTGAGGTTCTCCACAATGGCCTCCAGCACCAAGTCTGTACTCCCCACCACAGACGCTGCGTCTGTCGATATGGACACGTTGGCCATCACCTTGGCAATAAACTCTGCTCCTGCCTGTAACATACATGATGATGACTGTCAATTAAGTTCTGCCAACATTTCCTCATTGGAAACAGCAACATTAACATATTAGTGACTAACATCTGGCTTGTCAGCGAACTTCTTCTTGACCACCCTCTTCAGGCTGCCTTCTATTCCCTTGGCGGATTTCTTCAGGATTTCCTCATTTGTGTCAACTAGCACCACCGAATGGCCTGTTGTAGCAGCAACCTATTAGAAAGGGGGAACACAAGTGCGAGTAGTGAGTGGGTGGGACAGGTGTTCACCAGGTTGGACTGTCAAAAAGTCACTTTGGTAATAGAACTCCTGAATTGAAGGACATTTCAGGTAGGTAACAAAATCCCTTCTATAACTAGCTAGCTAAAGTAGATAAGAGGTCAAAGGCCACCTCCTGCTGCTGTCTTCACCATCTGTGTTGTGCACTGATCAACCTGAGACAGTTTGTGAGACATACTGTACTTCTTACCCAGACATGAACAACCGTTGCTTATAATACAGAGTTGTGTTACTGATTAGCCTGCACAACTTATCCCCTGAATTGCCTTGGTTGGCTTCTCAAGTGGGTATCTAACAAGCTAGCTAATGGCAAACTAGCGTTTAACTAACCAACAGTAGTCGGTAAGTTCGTGCACTTCATTGCTATATTTAACTGGCTTGTTAGCTAGTCTTGCAGCGTTAGCTACACAGCTGGTTAGCTTACAAGATAGCTAGTTAGCCTCTGTAGCAAGCTAATGTTAGCAAACAAACTTCTGTCATTAACAGTTAACTACCTGTGCGATACCTGCACCCATCTGACCACCCCCGATGATCGTAACGTGTTTGATCGCTGCATTTCGGACTGCAGAAGAGGAGAGACCTCTGATGACTTGGTGAGTGAAGAAAGCCATGGTTTGCAATGCGGAGAGGACCGCACCAGAATGAAGGAGCTGGCTGTGGCTGAACGTACAGGCAGACTGACACTCAGACACCATGGAAAGTAGGAAGGTCGTTGTGTGGCAGTGGTCACGTGACTATTTAGCCCGTTCCATGACCTTTCACACAGTTTTGATGTGGTGTGTTTTATTAGATTCCTACTATTGCTCTGATATAGAAATTAGTCAATAATAGCATTGTAGTTTGATAGGATGCAAGATCACTTTCTATTGAAAGACAAGAATAGTGTGCGCAACAGATGCATTAAAGCACATCAAGATCATAATGCAATAGATATTCAAAATAATTTTTGATTTTTAAACTTATTTCAGTCCAGTGAAATACAAATGACAAAATACTCAAGTAATTGAAATACATATTTCAAAAACATGTAACAGAATACTGGCCATCAGTAACAGTGGATTAACGCACCAAAATACAAAGGGTATGAAAAATATAAGCTATGTAAAATATTTTATTACATGACAGAAGGTTTTTGTCTTTAATATTTACTGTTGTCATGTTTAGAAGATAGAGCTGAAGGAAAAAAATGGTTGAGGGAACATTAGGCCCTGGGAACATGGGGCCCTGGGAACATTAGGCCCTGGGAACATTAGGCCCTGGGAACATGGGGCCCTGGGAACATTAGGCCCTGGGAACATTAGGCCCTGGGACCATTAGGCCCTGGGAACATGGGGCCCTGGGAACATTAGGCCCTGGGAACATGGGGCCCTGGGAACATGGGGCCCTGGGAACATAGGGTCCTTGGAACAGACATGGTCCCCCTGCATTGCACCCATTTTGTTTAGAATGAACTCCCGGTACCTTTGCATAGCAACTATGCAAAAAAAAATGAAGACTGGGTGGCATCGGTAGCAACATGACAAAAATAACTAAAAACCTGATTTTTGTCTGGACTATATCTTCTGGTGGAAGAATTAAATAGTATGACTTATCAACATACTGTTTTAATTAAAATATGTAATTAATTGTTATTTTAGCAACAGTTTTATAAAAGCAATAAGGCACGAGGCAGTATCATGAATACAGTCACAGACAAATGGGTTGACTGGCTGATGCTGTCGCATCGGGCCAACTAACGCCGTTTACCTGTGACTGTATTCATGATACACCACTTCCTCTTGTGCCTTATGGCTTAATTACAGTGTCAGCGGTTGTTGTTCGTCTGGTGGCCTCATCGCCGGGGCCTCACAATCACAGTGTATGAGCAGGGGGCCAGGGTGAGGCCAAAGCGCCCGTGCATGGGAGGAGGGGCCAGCCCCTCGGGCAGTCTAAAACTGAAGGCCTGCAGCAGGCTGGTGAACATCAGAAACAGCTCCATCTTAGCCAGCTGCTCGCCCATACACACCCTGCGGCCTGGGAAAGAGAGGGAGAGAACACTGTAAAGATGCACATTAAGTCATGTGTCATACTAAGTGCATTCCAATAATCAAGTAAGACTGTGAAATCAAATGATTGAAATGTTCAGTCGTGGCCTAACTGCTTCATACTCATGTAGGGGTAGTATGGGACTTCAACAATCCAGTGAGATTGTAAACTAACCGTTTGAACCTTGTTTCAGTGGATTTTACAGGAGCCTAACTGTAAATGTCCACAGTAGAAAGGCTTCATACTCCGTGTATACCGTGTAACTACACTCCCGTTTGCCAATCGTAGAGCAAGTCGCTAATGGGACACCCCACATACGTCTGTCGAGAGAGACTGCCGAACAACTTACCTATTCCGAACGGTATGAAGCACTCTTTCCTCAGGAGATTCCCCTGGTCGTCTAGGAAACGAGAGGGGTTGAAGTCGTCTGGCTCCTCCCACACAGTGGGATCCCTATGGACAGACCACAGGTTGGGGATGATCACTGTGCCCTTAGGGATCGTATAGCCACGGAACTCTGCAAGACAACAACAGACGAACCATAGCGAAAGGGTTGTACTCTCCTGTTTCTGCTGCAGCAGCCTAGTCCCTGTTGTAGTGTTGGTCTGGTGGAACTGACTGACCAAGTTGTTGAGAAAGCAATTCAATACAACTTTATTGATCTGACTGTGCATAACGGGAGAGTCAGGTTCTACCATAGAATTAGAATGACTAGTATGGGTTTCTCTCTCCTCACCTGTGGTCTCTGAGGCCATGTGAGGGATGGCCAGGGGGACCACCACAGTCATCCTCTGCACCTCCATGATGGTGGCCTCTGTGAACGGCAGGCTGCCTTTATCAGTGAGAGACGGGACCCTGTCTGGGCCCACCACTGCATCGATCTCCGCCTGCACCCTCTCTGTGGCGTGAACGGGTACAAATGACATGGAAAACATTATTACAAAGCAACGTGCATTGGGAAACAGGACACTAGATATGTTACACATTGCATTATGATTGGGTACTATACTTCATCATGCTTCAACAAGGAGTTCTCTTTAGGTTCCATTGAACTGGTCCTCCACACCCCTCTTTCTGATGTAGTACCTTGGATATCTGGATACACGACCATGTAGAGCATCATCCACAGCACTGTGTTGGTGGTGGTATCAGTACCAGCGATGAAGAGGTCTCCTATGATGTAGAATAGATAGTCCTCTGAAAAGCTACTGTCCGTCTCCCCAGCGGCCTCCTGGGCCAGCATCTCTACCAGGTACATGTCTATAAGATCTCTGGGGTTGGCTGGATCTAACGTCTCCCTGTGTCTGGTGATGATCTGTTTCAGGAAAGCAGTGATGTCCCTTTCCACTTGCCGTACCTCTCTGAAGACACCGAAGGGCAGGTAGTAGAGCAGGGGGAAGACATTGATGAGGACCGCCGCGCTGTTAGAATAGAATAGAGTAGAATAAATACGTTACTGCCTGTTTTCTGGGAGAAACTGAAATGTGTTAAGCGCTTAAGGGCACACAGCAGGAACTTCTACTTGAGATCAGAGGACCAGCAGCTCTCCAGTTATCAGTTCAGTTCCCACGTATTTGAACCAGTCAACCTTCCGGCTACTGATCCACATCTCTAACCTCTAGGCTACCTGTTGGCGATGATCTCTAGGCCGCGGGCCATCAGGTCCAGCAGGGCGCCAAACTCCCGGTCAGTGTGGTGGAAGCGCTGGCCCAGAGCGATGTAGGAGATTACGTTGGACACAGAGTTAGTTATCAGAGGGGTCAGGTCCACTCCTGAACCCTCAGTATCTTCCTCGCTGAGACGCAGCAGCTCAGATTTGACCACAGCCAGCCCCTCAAGGATACAGGGCTCCAGGCTCAACTTGCCCAGGCCAAAGTTCCGCAGCGTGGTGTGGCAGAACTTGCGCTGCCTTCTCCATACTGGTCCATAAGGTGCAAAAACTATGCCTAAGGTTCAGAGAAATGACAAGAGGCGAGGACGGTTAATAGTGCTGTCACTATGCACTAGTACACATATGTAATTATTTACAGAGCAAAATTAAATGTCTCTTTCCTTTTCTGCTTCCAAGACTTTTGATGAGAATAATAGAATATAACAATATAACAGACCATTATAATATCACACTAGAATATAACAATATAATATAATAGAACAATATAATATAACAGACCAATAGAATATAACACTAGAATATAACAATATAATATAATAGAACAATAGAATTTAACAGAACAATATAATAGAACAATAGAATATAACAATATAATATAATAGAACAATAGAATTTAACAGAACAATATAATAGAACAATAGAATATAATATAGCCATAGAATATAATAATAGAATATAACAGACCAATAGAATAGAACAATATAACATAAAAATAGAGCAACAGAATAGAAAATACCAATAGAATAGAACAGACGAATAGAATAGAACAATAGAATAGAGCAATATAATAGAACAATACAAGAGAACAATACAAGAGAACAGACCGACGATATAATATAACAATATAATATAACAATATAATATAACACTAGAATGGAACAGAACAATAGAATAACATAACAATCTAATAGAACATACCAATCAAATAGAACAATTGAATAGAACAACTGAATAGAATAATAGAACAATAGAATAGAGACAAAGGAGATGAGGGCTTCTTTTGTTTATAGTCCATCCATGAGGTGCTCTTTGATCATGGGATGAAATACTATAAAACAAAAAGAAGATGATGCTGGATAGTAAACAATGCCAGAACAGCCTTTGTTCAAACACACTTCCAATCAAGGCCCTCTCATGTAGTGGAATCTTTTTTAAAGCATTTATGTTTTACGGCTTATGCCTGGCAAGAATAAAAAAAAACAGACGTGTTGTGGCTACAGCCTTCATCAAGGTGACAAAGAATAGCTGTGAACAAACAGGTGTATATCCCAACTCTCACAGGAAGTGATTCAATTCATTACCATACTGTATGTAATTGATGAAGTAAAGAAACTTGGAGAAAGACAACACATTCAAGATATGAAGATAAACTAAAAGAACATAGAATAACAATAACAAGAATGCAACACCACAAAAGAAATGCAATATCACAAAAGGGAAAAACTAACTGTGTACATGTGACCTCATGTTACCAAACTTAAGAATGGAGAACCAAAAAATAAACCCCATCTTTTACAGGAAAGGAGAATAATCAATTTCCTCATTTAGACCTGGCAATACAGTGGCCTTTAGTTTAAAGATCCAGAACGTTTTGCATGGTGGGAGGTGTTTGAGATCCCTGCGAGTACTGGGGACCACTTCAATGGCCATGGCTTTCAGAGAGTTTGGGCTGCCTATGTGGTGTACAGGCTGCCCAGGTGGGTGCTTTTACATAGGACGTACTTAGAGAAGGCTCAAGGACAGGGTGTCTGAACATGCCTACGCTATAAGGACAGCTAACGACATATATCCTTTGGCTAAACATTACAGACAGATTGGCCATGCCAGCCCAAACCCTCTTAAAGCCATGGCCATTGAAGTGGTTCCTATTTCTCGCAGGTGGGGGGTGATAGTCTCAAACGCCTCCTAAAATGCCAAACGTTCTGGATCTTTAAACTAAAGGCCACTGTATTGCCAGGTCTAAATGAGGAAATGGATTATTCTCATTTCCTGTAAAAGATGGGGTTTATTTTTTGGTTCGCCATTCTTAAGTTTGGTAACGAGCTCACGTGTACACAGTTAGTTTTTCCCTTTTATGATATTGCATTTCTTTCTCTTGTTATGCCATGTTTATTTTTTTCATCTTTGTATCTTGAATGTGTTTTTCCCCCCAATTTTTTTAAAACTTGAGCAATTACATATGGTAATAAAGTGAGTCACTTCCTGTGAGAGTTGGGATATACACCTGTTTGTACACCACTATTCTTTGTCACCCTGATGAAGGCTGATATAGCCGCAACACGTCGGTGTAAGCCACGACGAAGGCGTTTACATTTTTCTGTTACATGAGAGTGCCTTGATTACTTCTGGAAGTTCGTTTGCACAAAGGCTTTTCCGGAATTGTTTACTATCCAGCGTCAACTTATTTTATTTTTTAAATTTTTATTTTTTTATAGAACAATAGAATATTCACCGGGCAAAACGCTCATCCAATACCGCTCATACGTTGAGTAAAATCGACTCAGCAATATCGATGGACTATTGCGCTTTCATGCGTTATTACGCACAGGTTGAGTCTAGAAGCAGCACTTACCTTTCCGCTTTGTCATGATGGTAACGGTGGGAATCTCTGGTCTGTCGGAGAACACATCTGCCCGGTTTGAGAGGGCATCCCTGACCACTTCATATCCGTTCAGTACTACTACCAGCTGACTCCCTACCCACATACTGTAGATGTTACCGTAAACCTTAGCTTGTTCCGTGATAATAACTTGAGGCGAAATTAGAGCTCGTGTCTTGGACTTTGGGACGTCCTTCCCTCCCCAGCCTCCAAACCTCCTCCAGATGAAATTGGGAACCAGAAACCCGCCGAAATTTCCAACTATTGGCCATGGTTTAGGACCAGGAGGAATATTGGAGAAATCCTGGTGTTTGCGAAATGTGTGCATTAGATAATAGACGGCCACGAATACTGTCAAGGCCAGAATGCAGACATTGGACGGCGCAGAAGTGCCCAGGAGCTCGTGCCATAATTCCATAACCAGGGGTTTATATCGGCTGCAAAGCACAAAAAAAAATACCTCGTAATCCTTGGAAACGAGTTGAATATTTAGACTATTCGAAGTATATTTTGAAAATTTAAATATGCTTTTCAGAACGGTCTGCCATGTTATTTGTCTGTGTACGCAAACGACGCATGGGGATTCCTAGCTTCCTATTGGTGGGTGAGAGAACGGGTGGTGTGATTGGTGCGTTGATAGATGACGAAGGCAAAGGGGTTGACCCATGCGAGCTTCATACTTCTCCTAGTATCTGCACTTTGGACAAAACTGAAGTCAACGTGTTGTTTTTTTATTCTGAAGGTATAAATGATGGTACATTAGGACACACAATCATATGAGACTAAAGACTAAATGCTAATTAAATTAATACACAATATTAAACATTGAAAACAAACATCTTAAAGTTTGCAATTTAAAATTGCATGCATTTGTATTTAAAAGGCACATTTTGGAAAGTATATTTTTAAAGTACTTGATATTCATTCAATCTAATTGATGTAAACGTAATAATGTATAGCTCTATAAAATTCAATTTTTATGTTGGAGTTTTGAGTAAAGCTGCAAGCCAGTGGCAAAGCGCTGCATGACATCGCAACATGTTGACTTCAGTTGAGTTTGTTACAGTAACATTCACAAGAATAAAGAACATTTTCAAATAAACTGACCTCATAAATAACATACATTGTAGTGGTGAAGTACACAAGGACCCAATGTGGACTATGTTATTCTTCTCACATACTTTCCCTATATGACCATTTCCTCACAAACTTCAACTATCCTTCACAATAATACTTTAAATCACATAATAGAGTATAAATACTGCATGAATAGAAAATAGGTTGGGGTGTTCAAAGGACCCTGAACTGGGGTGGAGTCCCTTCTCCCTACTCCTCCCGCAGGCTCTGCACTGCACTGTACTTCTTACAGGAGTTCTTAAGGCAGGCAGGGGGCCAGGTGATTGGCCAGCAGAAGGAGCAGGGCACCTGGGTCTGCACGTTCCTCTCAAAGAAGTTGAACACGGGGTTCCACCAGGTGTTGGTGAGGTAGTTGTTGGGCGAGCACCGCAGGGCCTGTCAACAAAAACAGACAACTTAAACGTGAGCATTACATCATAGGAGACTTCAATCGCTGGTACTGATACCACCACCAACACAGTGCTGTGGATGATGCTCTACATGGTCGTGTATCCAGATATCCAAGGTACTACATCAGAAAGAGGGGTGTGGAGGACCAGTTCAATGGAGCCTAAAGAGAACTCCTTGTTGAAGCATGATGAAGTACAGTACCCAAATCATAATGCTATGTGTAACATATCCAGTGTCCTGTTTCCCAATGCTCGTTGCTTTGTAATAATGTTTTCCATGTCATTTGTACCCGTTCACACCACAGAGAGGGTGCAGGCGGAGATCGATGCAGTGGTGGGCCCAGACAGGGTCCCGTCTCTCACTGATAAAGGCAGCCTGCCGTTCACAGAGGCCATGATCATGGAGGTGCAGAGGATGACTGTGGTGGTCAGTTAAAAATAAATTCTTATTTACAATGACAGACTACCCCGGCCAACTTTGGGCCAATTGTGCGCCGCCCTATGGGACTCCAAATCACGGCCGGATGTGATACAGCCTGGAATCGAACCAGGGATTTGTAATAACGTGTATAAGACAAAAAACAGAGTGACTTAATAAAAGCTTGAAACTTTGACAACTAGGCCAGATTAACGATCTGGAGAGCAAACGCCTCTGACACTCTCACTGAACAGAAAGTGACCCTGGTTATAGGTTAAAGTGATCGCTCTAAAGAATATTTCATTGTGTGGACAATAATATACAGTGCCTTGCGAAAGTATTCGGCCCCCTTGAACTTTGCGACCTTTTGCCACATTTCAGGCTTCAAACATAAAGATATAAAACTGTATTTTTTTGTGAAGAATCAACAACAAGTGGGACACAATCATGAAGTGGAACGACATTTATTGGATATTTCAAACTTTTTTAACAAATCAAAAACTGAAAAATTGGGCATGCAAAATTATTCAGCCCCTTTACTTTCAGTGCAGCAAACTCTCTCCAGAAGTTCAGTGAGGATCTCTGAATGATCCAATGTTGACCTAAATGACTAATGATGATAAATACAATCCACCTGTGTGTAATCAAGTCTCCGTATAAATGCACCTGCACTGTGATAGTCTCAGAGGTCCGTTAAAAGCGCAGAGAGCATCATGAAGAACAAGGAACACACCAGGCAGGTCCGAGATACTGTTGTGAAGAAGTTTAAAGCCGGATTTGGATACAAAAAGATTTCCCAAGCTTTAAACATCCCAAGGAGCACTGTGCAAGCGATAATATTGAAATGGAAGGAGTATCAGACCACTGCAAATCTACCAAGACTTGGCCGTCCCTCTAAACTTTCAGCTCATACAAGGAGAAGACTGATCAGAGATGCAGCCAAGAGACCCATGATCACTCTGGATGAACTGGAGAGATCTACAGCTGAGGTGGGAGACTCTGTCCATAGGACAACAATCAGTCGTATATTGCATAAATCTGGCCTTTATGGAAGAGTGGCAAGAAGAAAGCCATTTCTTAAAGATATCCATAAAAAGTGTCGTTTAAAGTTTGCCACAAGCCACCTGGGAGACACACCAAACATGTGGAAGAAGGTGCTCTGGTCAGATGAAACCAAAATTGAACTTTTTGGCAACAATGCAAAACGTTATGTTTGGCGTAAAAGCAACACAGCTGAACACACCATCCCCACTGTCAAACATGGTGGTGGCAGCATCATGGTTTGGGCCTGCTTTTCTTCAGCAGGGACAGGGAAGATGGTTAAAATTGATGGGAAGATGGATGGAGCCAAATACAGGACCATTCTGGAAGAAAACCTGATGGAGTCTGCAAAAGACCTGAGACTGGGAGGGAGATTTGTCTTCCAACAAGACAATGATCCAAAACATAAAGCAAAATCTACAATGGAATGGTTCAAAAATAAACATATCCAGGTGTTAGAATGGCCAAGTCAAAGTCCAGACCTGAATCCAATCGAGAATCTGTGGAAAGAACTGAAAACTGCTGTTCACAAATGCTCTCCATCCAACCTCACTGAGCTCGAGCTGTTTTGCAAGGAGGAATGGGAAAAAAAATGTCAGTCTCTCGATGTGCAAAACTGATAGAGACATACCCCAAGCGACTTACAGCTGTAATCGCAGCAAAAGGTGGCGCTACAAAGTATTAACTTAAGGGGGCTGAATAATTTTGCACGCCCAATTTTTCAGTTTTTGATTTGTTAAAAAAGTTTTAAATATCCAATAAATGTTGTTCCACTTTATGATTGTGTCCCACTTGTTGTTGATTCTTCACAAAAAAATACAGTTTTATATCTTTATGTTTGAAGCCTGAAATGTGGCAAAAGGTCGCAAAGTTCAAGGGGGCCGAATACTTTCGCAAGGCACTGTATGTTTGGAAAAGTCAATACATATAACGATACTAGTTTCCAAGTGACTACTAGCTGACGAGCATAATAACTAACAGAAAATAAGTTTAGGTATTGATATATAAGAGAAGAAGACAAGGTAAGGGAGTATAGGAAGAATCTATAAACAAAGTAATAAAGTACTCATCTATCCAAGGACCAATACTAGACCGGGAAATAAGGGAGTGACAACGTGAAGGGAGTGACAACGTGAACGAAGGAACAAACACAACTCACGCGAAGGGCCATTACGAATACATAGAAGGGTTGGTAGGGTCGAAGTGACTAAAATCCTAAAGTACTCTGCCCAGCCAGAGGACGGGGTAGAGGCTTTTACTGCAGGCGACGGGCAAAAGTCAGCACCGTGACACCAGCCAAAAACAATTGTAGACTTTGGCATAAACATTTATCAATAGTAGTAATATGGATATGTAGAACATCTCATTTTGTGCAATTCAATAAGCAATGAAATTGTTGACAGTCAGGCAATTGACACAACTACAAGGGAAGGAGCTGTAATAGTAAATGCCAGGCCCTATTATGATGGCAGTCTTAGTTTTGACCAGCAGAGGGAGTAACACCATGCCAACACATTATAGCACTTCTATAACCTACACGTTGTGATGACACTGCTATCAAACAAACGTTCACACTTGTAATTCACAGAACTATGGGAGGTTTACACAACATTTCCCTGAAACATGAAGGTCATTACGTTAACATTAGGTTAATCATTATGTAAACATGCAGAAAGCGGTCGTCTTTTGAGGTGAATCTCACAGGGTGGGTAGAGCCATCTATCATGATCCTAGCCAGGCCTAATGGATGAGGATGAGGGTGTACTCAGTCGTGTAAACACTGTGGTAGGTGGTTCAGAAGTGTATGCGAGTGCTTCTGGCATTGCACGTGCACACACACACACACACACACACAGCTAACCTTGTGGGACACACAATTCAGTCCCATTAAAAATCATTTTTTCCCTAACCCGTACTCTTACCCTAACCCTAGCTCCTAACCCTAAAACTAACCCTAGCTCCTTACCCAAACCCTTAACGTAATTCTAACCCTAACACTAATTCAAACCGTAACCCTAAACCCCCTAGAAATAGCATTTGACCTCGTGGGGACTAACATGTCCCCAGTTGGTCAAATTATTGTTTGTTTACTATTCTTGTGGGGACTTTTGGTTTGGAACCATTTCTTATTGGTCTATTAACTTATCACCTGGTGATTTCACCAGGCAGGCAAAAACTTCCCATCCCACTAAAATTGTCTGAAATTTCATCCTGCCTTTTCAAACAGCTCTTACATTACAATGGCATTATCATAACTTCACATATTATTCCAACCTCCGTGTCACAATATACATAAAACACAGGTAAATCAAGTTTTTGACTGCACTGGGCCTTTTAAACTGCTGTATTGTCAGTGTTTTCTTGCTCATCCACCAAGAGGTCTACAGAGAAAGCAGTAGAGACTGAACAAGCTGCTTGTCAAAAAGGGTCACTTTTTCTACTTTGTCTCATTCTCACTGGTGGGTGTAATTAAATTAATATTGTAAAGAAGATTCTAAAGCAGCAGTATTCAACTCTGACCCGACGAGATCCAGAGCCTGCTGGTTTTCTGTTCCACCTGATAATGAATTGCACACACCCGGTGTCCCAGGTCTAAATCAGTCCCTGATTTTTGGGGAACAATGAAAAAAATGCAGTGGAGCTGGTTTCGAGGTCCAGAGTTGAGTTTGAAGGTTCTGAAGCCTGGTAAGCCGTTTCTGCTGGATAGTATCAGTCCATCTGCAGTATCATCAAGAATCTACTTTATCATCTGCTGTATTATCTATCTGCTTCCACTACATGACAGTATCATGTCACCTGGACGTTGGCCATGGTGTGGTACCACCAGAAGAGAAACGATTACTCTATCTACATCACAGGAGGTTGGTGGCACCATAATTGGGGAGGACGGGCTCGTGGTAATGGCTGGAGCGGAATAGGTGATCTAGAATAGGGGATTCCATTTGTTCCGTTCCAGCCATTATTATGAGCCGTCCTCCCCTCAGCAGCCGACTGATCAAGATCTCACCTGGATGACGAGAAGAGAATGTGTCATTTATTTTTAAGATGTTACATGGTCACATACACCAGATAGGTGCAGTGAAATGTGTTGTTTTGCAGGGTCAGCCAATGTAGTACGGAGCCACTGGAGCAAATTAGGGTTAAATGGCTTGTTTAAGGACACAGACAGATTTTCACGTTGGGTATTCCAACCAGCAACCTTTTAGTTACTGGCCTACCCCTCTTAACCCCTAGGCTACCTGCCACCCCATTACTATATCTAGTATCAGCATCCTTCTAGATCCTACAGTGTCAGCATGTCACCTGGACGTTGGCCATGGTGTGGTACCACCAGAAGAGGCGTGAGGTGATGAAGTAGGCCACCACCACATCCACACTGTAGTGTTCGTGGGCCACCAGAATACACACCACTCCCACAGCAGCCAGCAGCCAGCACATCAGGTGGTACCACCAGAACGTCCGCGGGGAGTCTGGACGAGACAAAACACACACAGGAGGTCCTTTCATTTCATAATCTGGTCAATGTTAAGTGGATGGCCATATAAACACATGAGTCTGGAGGAGAGAGTGGGGGGGGGGACAGACACACACGGGGTTGTGTATGTCGTCAGTAAGGTCAGACGTTGCATCCTCTTGAACAAGTCCCACACAGGAGGGAAGGTAATAGATAGGGTTTGGGAAACACTGTAATAGAGGATCAGGC
The DNA here is from genome assembly GCF_013265735.2 of Oncorhynchus mykiss. Lineage (NCBI taxonomy): Eukaryota > Metazoa > Chordata > Actinopteri > Salmoniformes > Salmonidae > Oncorhynchus > Oncorhynchus mykiss. The sequence continues at coordinate 5,960,098 of NC_048583.1, read as the reverse complement.
CACACCTGGAAAATGTCCCTCCATCAACCAAATGTATATCTGCCCGGTAACATTACTACATAATCCAGAAAATGTTCAGAGATCATGATGCCGAAGCTATGGGACCTTGTTTGCCCTAACAGATAATCTAACCTAGATGAGAATATGATATACTTGTTAGTTATCAATAATGAACAGTATTTAGATGTGTGTGTGTGATATTTTATCCAGCACTCACACTCTTTAATAAACAGGTAGGTGAGGGTAAGCATGACGGTGTGTCCGCTGTAGAGGAAGTCACCACACATGAGGTGGGAGCCGGTGATGGACAGACCACCGCCGGAGATCAACGTCAGCACACGCTGCATCTTAGCGTGAGAGTCCCCATACAGCTGAGAGAGAGATAGGAGGGAGAGAGAGAGAAGGGGGGGGGGTTGAGAGAGAAAGAGATAGGAGAGAGAGATTAGCTTGACAGACAATACAAGCAGCTTCAGTTAGAGGAATAAAGAACATTATACAGAACGTCATTGTAACATCACTGCAACACAAACGATGGTCCCGTGTGGCTCAGTTGGTAGAACATGGCACTTGCAATGCCAGGGTTGTGTGTTTGATTCCCGCGGGGGACCAGTACAAACAAAATATTAAAAAGTATGGACTCGCTACCGTAAATCGCTCTGGACAAGTCCATCTGCTAAATTACGCACAGTTGAAGTCGGAAGATTACATACACTTAGGTTTGTCATTAAAACAATTAGGAAATCTACTTTAAACAGCTTGGGAAATTCCAGAAAACTACGTCATGGCTTTAGAAGCTTCTGATAGGCTAAATGACATCATTTGATTCAATTGGAGGTGTACCTGTGGATGTATTTCAAGGCCTACCTTCAAACTCAGTGCCTTTTTGCTTGACATCATGGGAAAAATCAAAAGAAATCAGCCAAGACCTCAGAAAAAAAAATTGTAGACCTCCACAAGTCTGGTTCATCCTTGGGAGAAATTTCCAAACGCCTGAAGGTACCATGTCCATCTGTACAAATAGTACGCAAGTATAAACCTCATGGGACCAAGCAGCCGTCATACCGCACAGGAAGGAGACGTGTTCTGTCTCCTAAAGATGAACATACTTATGTGCGAAAAGTGCAAATCAATCCCAGAACAACAGCAAAGGACCTTGTGAAGATGCTGGAGGAAACCAGTACAAAAGCATCTATATCCACAGTAAAACAAGTTCTATATCAACATAACCTGAAAGGCCGCTCAGCAAGGAAGAAGCCACTGCTCCAAAACCACCGTAAAAAAAGCCAGACTACGGTTTGCAACTGCACATGGGGACAAAGATCATACTTTATAGAGAAATGTCCTCTGGTCTGATGAAACAAAAATAAAACTGTTTGGCCATATTGACCATTGTTATATGTTTGGAGGGAAAAGGGGGGGCTTGCAAGCCGAAGAACACCATCGCAATGTTAAAGCATGGGGGTGGCAGCATCATGTTGTGGGGGTGCTTTGCTGCAGGAGGGACTGGTGCACTTCGAAGAATAGATGGTATCATGAGGGAGGAAGATTATGTGTATATATTGAAGCAACATCTCAAGACATCAGTCAGGATGTTAAAGCTTGGTTGCAAATGGGTCTTCCAAATGACCCCAAGCATACTTCCAAAGTTGTGGCAAAATCGCTTAAGGACAACAAAGTCAAGGTATTGGAGTGGCCATCACAAAGCCCTGACCTCAATCCTATAGAAAATGTGTGGGCAGAACTGAAAAAGTGTGTGCGAGCAAGGAGGCCGACAAACCTGACTCAGTTACACCAACTCTGTCAGAAGGAATGGGTCAAAATTCACCCAACTTATTGTAGGAAGCTTGTGGAAGGCTACCTGAAATGTTTGACCCAAGTTAAACAATTTAAAGGCAATGCTATCAAATACTAATTGAGTGTATGTAAACTTCTGACCCACTGGGAATGTGATGAAAGAAATAAAAGCTGAAATAAATAATTATCTCTACTATTATTCTGACATTTCACATTCCCAGTGGGTGGTGGTGATCCTAACTGACCTAAAATATGGAATTCGTACCAGGATTAAATGTCAGGAATTGTGAAAAACTGAGTTTAAATGTATTTGGCTAAGGTGTATGTAAACTTCCGACTTCAATTGTAAATGTTTGGAAGTGTTAATATGAGCCTGTGTTAATGGATAGAATTGTACCTATCCAATGAAATTGCATTTAAACTCGCCAGTGTCGTCATCTTTCTCCCATCAGGTCACTGTACCACAATACCCAGAAAACCTCGATTCCCTGGGGCATATATTTCCAATCGAACTCAAGACCGGATGCGATGATGTTTGTGTCTCCAGGGTTCGAATCCAAAATGGCTTTTTTATGAGCAGCTATTGAGCATGGCAGGCAGATCGATATGAGTTCTGGAGGGAGCCAGGATGAGATCACGGCAGGACGTGGTTCACATGCCACAGCTGACACACACACACACACACACGCACACACATACACACAAACACCTTGGGGGCACAGGTGAAGTGATTGCCGGGTACAGGAAGGGTTGTGATGTACATGGTGACGCAGCGGTACAGGTAGAGGGTGCCAATCAGGAAGAAGAACCTCCGACCTGCAATCGACCTGGAAACAAACACAAAGGGAAAATAAATGATGTCATCAAACAGGCCACTGTTAAAAGGGCTGTGGAACATTTCTCTTGGACATAGAACAGTGGAGGCTGCTGAGGGGAGGACGGCTCATAATAATGGCTGGAACGGAGCCAATGGAATGGCATCCAACCATGTGTTTGATACCATTCCACCTCCCCAATTAATTCCTCCCCAATTAACGTGCCACTAACCTCCTGTGACATAATAATAATGAAAATGTCATGTCCAGCATACCGTAGCACTTCATATAGCCTACAATCACTGTCTTATACTGTTAAACCTGAATGTTGTATAGTCTGTTTAGAATTTCACATACATGGGGATAGCCTGTGACACAGATATCCCAAGATAACAGTTCTCTTACTTGTATCTGAGGAAAAGCCACTGTATAACCCAGATTCCCACCAGGAGCATGCCGTTGATCTCGGTGACCGTGAACGCCCACTTCACCCGGTCGATGTAGTCAAAGAACTTATCGGGCAGTGGCGGGCTGTTCTCCTTCTCCGGGACCCTCTCGTGGACGACCGTGATGACCACGGTGGTCAGGACCAGGTTGAAGATGGCGTAGAAGAACGCGATGGCTGTCTTCCACCACTCCGTGGGCAGCCGGTTGCCCTTGGCGTCTGGCAGCGAGATCTTGACGTAGTCCCTGTGGTGCCCGATGACCTTGCGTAGGCATCGTTTCGTATCCTCCGGAGTGTTTTGCCCGTGTTTGGGGCAGTTGGCGTTAGGGAGGACCCCAAAGACACTGGCGAGGACCCCGCTCTCACCATCCATGCCCGGGTCCAGATGGGATGCAGTCGGGTCCACGAGCGCCATGGTCCAACACTGTCTACTGTCCACACACCAATGAAGAGCTCTCTGGTTCACCCAAAGTCAGCTAGTGCCTCTGAGGGCCCTGGATAAATAGGAATTAGTCCTTGTTGTTGGGCCTACTGTATTTGGATTGACTGAGGCAAAGATGTCTTCCCCCTGAAGAAGAACAAGAGGTTAGGATTTCAGTTTCATTTTGGTTCAAAAGGTGTTTACTGTGTGCTTGTTTCCTGCAGAAGAAAGAAGACACTGGAGAGACTTGAGCCGTAATGGAAGGATGGAATGCCTATCTGTGGGTAATCACTGGCTAATGTTCCCTCATTGTCTTCAATTTGGCTGGAGACAGACATGTCTGTTGGAAACTCATGACAACCTCTTCTCATTCTTCAGTTAACAACAAGCAGCTGGACAGTACACTAATATCCACCACCATTCCATTAGCAAAAGGACAGTTGTAAACTGAGATACTAATTAATAATACCAGATGTCAAGGAAGTCATCATTGCGAAATGCTAGTAGGCTACAGATGTAGGATCTTAATCTGATCACTCTGTTGCAGGAAAACATTCCTGCAATGCAGGACATTTAAAATGTGTAGTGTATTTAAAGTTTAAAATGGCTTCTGAAATTTGTAATTTCCAATTTGAAATTTCAGACTTGATTCTGCCCATCAAAAAATGTATCAAAACCTACAAACATTTCCATTAAATATAATACACATAATAATTCAAATGTCCTGTTGCTGCAGGATTATCTTCCTGCTATATCCTGCTATATATTAAAAGTAATTTCCTCACCATCTTAAATAAGCATGCCCCTTTCAAAAAATGTAGAACTAAGAACAGATATAGCCCATGGTTCACTCCAGACCTGTCTGCCCTTGACCAGCACAAAAACATCCTGTGGCGGACTGCAATAGCATCGAATAGTCCCCGCGATATGCAACTGTTCAGGGAAGTCAGGAACCAATACACACAGTCAGTCAGGAAAGCAAAGGCTTTTTTCAAACAGAAATGTGCATCCTGTAGCTCTAACTCCAGTTTTGGGACACTATAAAGTCCATGGAGAATAAGAGCAGCCACTGCACTGAGGCTAGGTGACACGGTCACCACCGATAAATCCATGATAATCGAAAGTTTCAAGAGCATATCTCTACGGCTGGCCATGCTTTCCTCCTGGCTACCCCAACCCCGGCCAACAACAATCTGGACCCTCTCTTTTTAAAATGATCCGCCGCCATTGTTGCAACCCCTATTACCAGTCTGTTCAACCTCTCTTTCATTTCTTCCGAGATCCCTAAAGATTGGAAAGCTGCTGTGGTCATCCCCCTTTTCAAAAGGGGAGTGACACTCTAGACCCAAACTGTTACAGACCTATATCCATCCTGCCCTGCCCTTTTAAAGTATTTGAAAGCCAAGTTAATAAACAGATCACTGACCATTTCGAATCCCACCGTACCTTCTCCGCTGTGCAATCCGGCACGGGTGCACCTCAGCCACGCTCAAGGTACTAAACAATATAATAACTGCCATCGATAAAAGACAGTACTGTGCAGCCGTCTTCATCGACCTGGCCAAGGCTTTTAACTTTGTCAATCACTGTATTCTTATTGGCAGACTCAATAGCCTTGGTTTCTCAAATGACTACCTCGCCTGGTTCACCAACTACTTCGCAGTTAGAGTTACGTGTGTAAAATCGGAGGGCCTGTTGTCCGGACCTCTGGCAGTCTCTATAGGGGTACCACAGGGTTCAATTCTCGGGCCGGCTCTTTTCTCTGTATATATCAACGATCTCGCTCTTGCTGCTGGTGATTCCCTGATCCACCTCTACGCAGACGACACCATTCTGTATACATCTGGCCCTTCTTTGGACACTGTGTTAACCAACCTCCAAACGAGCTTCAATGCCATGCAACACTCCTTCCGTGGCCTCCAACTGCTCTTAAACGCTGGCAAAACCAAATGCATGCTTTCAACCGTTCGCTGCCCGCATCCACCCGCCTGACTAGCATCACTACTCTGGACGGTTCTGACCTAGAACACGTGGACAACTACAAATACCTAGGTGTATGGCTAGACTGTAAACTCTCCTTCCAGACTCATAACAAACATCTCCAATCCAAAATCGGCTTTCAATTTCGCAACAAAGCCTCCTTCACTCACTCCGCCAAACTTACACTAATAAAACTGACTATCCTACCAATCCTCGACTTTGGCGATGTCATCTACAAAATAGCTTCCAATATTCTACTCTGGATGCAGTCTATCACAGTGCCATCCGTTTTGTTACCAAAGCGCCTTATACCACCCACCACTGCGACCTGTATGCTCTAGTTGGCTGGCCCTCGCTACATATTCGTCGCCAGACCCACTGGCTCCAGGTCATCTACAATTCTATGCTAGGTAAAGCTCCGCCTTATCTCAGCTCACTGGTCACGATAACAACACCCACCCGTAGCACGTGCTCCAGCAGGTATATCTCACTGGTCATCCCCAAAGCCAACACCTCTTTCGGCCGCCTTTCCTTCCAGTTCTCTGCTGCCAGTGACTGGAACGAATTGCAAAAATCGCTGAAGCTGGACTTACATTTCCCTCACTAACTTTACACATCAGCTATCTGAGCAGCTAACCGATTGCTGCAGCTGTACATAGTTCCTCTGTAAATAGCCCCTCCAAACTACCTACCTCATCCCCATATTGTTTTTATTTACTTTGCACACCAGTATCACTACTTACACACCATCATCATCTGCTCATCTATCACTCCAGTGTTAATCTGCTAAATTGTAATTACTTCGCTACTATGGCCTATTTATTGCCATACCTCCTCATGCCATTTGCACACACTGTATATATACTTTCTTTTTTTTCTATTGTGTTATCGACTGTATGCTTGTTTATTCGTTGTTTCTGTCGCACTGCTTTGCTTTATCTTGGCCAGGTCGCAGTTCTAAATGAGAACTTGTTCTCAACTAGCTAACATGGTTAAATAAAGATGAAATAAAATTAAATATCAAACTAGAAAATCCTATATCTGTATGTCCCTTTCATTACTAACTCGTCAACTATCAGCTCCTGTCCTGTGATTTACATAGTTTGGGTTTAAACACCACATTTTTAAATACCACATTCATTAGAATGATGAGCAGGGAGGTGGTGGAAACTTCAAGATGTTTACTGTGATTCCACTACTCTTTATATGTAGGATTAGCAAATTAAGGAGATAGAGTTTACTGTACTAGTCATTCCTGGCTGTATCAGCTTAAATGTTTCTTTTATCAAAATGCCCTTTATGGTGTTTACAACTGCAGGCTACTCTAGGGTGTTGACGTGAGTGTTTATTTGAACCTTTTGTAGTTGGATATTTCCCAGAAGCACTGGCTCATTTACTCTTTGAAGGCTCTTATTTTAGTGACTCTGACAATTGCACCAGACAGCCTACTTCTCAGACCTGAGTTCAAATACTATTTGAAACCCTATTGCTTTATTTGTGGTTAATTGAGCTTGCATGGCTTAATGGACCAATAGAATAGTCCAAAAACTACAAACCCCACCCACCTGGCATTCCAGGCAGACTAGAGCAAACACTCAAAAGTATTTGAAAGATTTCAAATAGTATTTGAACCCAGGCCTGGGGCTTTTATTTGACTTTGTTCTTCTGTCAAGGAGGATCTGGAACGCTGATCAAACCATTTTTGCTCCACCACGGCAACGTAGTTCTCTTTCTGTCCTCCCCTGCCTGAGATTATATACCCAGCCTCCTCTCTATATCCCCAGCTGCCAGGAGCGGTCCAAATGCAGGCTTCACATGTATAGACTATATGTTCTGCAAGACTGCCTCAAGTAGTTACAGTGTAGAAGCTGCTCACTGAACACCATGTCACTTTGCTTGTGTCGTCCACCTTGCATGGATGTTAGGAGATACAGGAAATGGCGATTGGTTGAGAGATGTGTGTAGTACATCTGTATGTAGTTGCTGTATGAAGTGTGCTGGCTGGACAGACTGTCACTGTACTGTAGGCTAGGTCTGAGACTTGAGAGAGCAGAGAGAGGGAAGACTTGGAGAGGAAGAGGGAAAAAAGAGCCAGAGAGGAGAGGTAGAGAGAGATAATAGGTATAGAGGAGGAAGTAAACAAAGAGAGAGAAGAGGGAAGGAGAGACAGAGGGAGGTAGACATAGATGGGTAGAGAGAGAGAGAGGGAAAGAGAATAGGTAGAGAGGTCGATGGGAGGAGAGAGAGAGGAGAGAGAGAGAGAATAAGTAGAGAGGTCAATGGGAGGAGAGAGAGAGAGAGAGAGAGAGAGGTGTCTGTGGGAATGACTTAGAACCTATGGACTCTCTCTCATAAAGGGAGGACACCAATCAGAGGGGCTTTGTCCCGATGCACAAGAACACACAATCCCATTGTACCAGCTGCCAATCCAGGTAAAAGACACACACACACACTCACTCTATACCATGCATGCACACATGTTCAAACACACACAATGCATAGGCACATTACACCGACTGCACTGTACTTTTGAGGTTTCTTTGAGCTAAGAAAAGAGAGCCCAGCCCATTGCTTATCCAGCTCTCAAAGTGAGGGCATCTGGCTTGATTGAAGAGTCCTAACCTAAGTATAACCTCTGACTCCAAGGCCTACTACAAATGAAATCTTCAGCCAGGGGGTGGATGGATGACTGAGATCACGGAGTTGGTATCCTCTATCACAGATACAGATGACAGTCTTAGTATAGGGAGGCTCCAGTGTACCTGCGAGATTCACATGGCCAAAGAGCAAAGTGTGTGTGTGTGTGTAACCTGAGACTGACTGAAACTTGTTGACAGACACACCTCTCCTGCATCACATTCTTCCAGGTGCACACACACATACACTGAGAGCAAGGGGTCGCCTTCTGAAATTCAAAGTTAATTTTTCTCTGTTGTCTTTAATTATTAGAGAAAATGTTATTGCAACCACATGCTTAAACTCTCAAAAAGTGAACAACTGTAGCTACAAAAATAAAGAATTGTTCATTTGATGTGGGAGTAATAGACAGTTTACTGTCAACTTTCCAGAGGTGGACAAACTAGCCAAAACAAAGGACCATGACTTACCTAAAGCCACAGGTCCGTTGACTAGTGGTTTCCATTCGCGCGCCAGAATAAAGCACAGATTCTTGGACACAGGACAATGAGTTTATTTGGGACTGAGACCTTTTTCTTGTTTCTTTTGTGTTGAAGGAGACCCCCATTTAAAGCATCCATGAGGTCTGAGGTGTTAGACCCTGGTGCCAGGTCCTCACTAACTAGTGTGTATATATCTGGGTTGATTTAGTGACTCAAAGGGGGTGATAATAATGGTTGGTTAAATACATGTTTCCAAGTTTAGTTGTTTATTGAAACTGAATTGATATGCAGACTTCACACGTATAGACCATGTTGAAACTGAATTTAAATGCAGGCTTCACATGTATAGACTATATGTTCTGCAAGACTGCCTCAAGTAGTTACAGTGTAGAAGCTGCTCACTGAACACCATGTCACTTTGCTTGTGTCGTCCACCTTGCATGGACGTTAGGAGATACAGGAAATGGAGGAATAATAATTCAGAACTTTACCTTGTGTTTGTGTTTATTCTTAAGTTAAAAGGAATAGATTGTGTTGTTTCATATACTGTAGAGGCGTGTTATATTTCCTTAGGTGGACCATGTTCTTAGAGGCATTTTACCCACTAGGTGGAAGCACTGCACAATTTTATGTATGGTTTTCTAATTGATGTAGTTCTGTCCTTGAACTGTTCTGTATTATGTCATGTTTCATGTGTACCCCGCGCAGAGTAGCTGCTACTTTTGCACCGGCTAATGGGGATCCTAATAAAATACCAAATGGTTAGGCCAACACAGTCCACATGCTGTCTCTCTACCCACCCTAGATACAACTTTCAAACTGATATGAACAGGTCCCTCAGAAGAGAGGGCTACTCACGGAATTTGAATAGCAAAGTAGAGTACTTTGCACCTGACCTGAAATAGGCTGCATCCTGGTGTTCCAACTGAGCCTTCTAGTGTACTGTTTAAAGAACTGTACGGTGGAGTCATAACTTTGCCTTAGGCAGATTGACCCGACAGTACAAAACACGGTTTCATTCACCGGGGAAAATCGCCCCACCACAACACTGAAGGAGAAAATGATTAAGTAATAAGGCCCGAGGGGAAGTGGTACATGAGCAATATACCACAGCTAAGGGCTGTTCTTAGGCACGACACAACACAGAGTGGTATAGTAAAAAGGAAGAGAATGCAACACAGCATGGTATAGTATTCCACTATTCCAATACAGGAGACATGAACCAAAAAGGATGCCAGTAAAATGTACTTTAAATGGGGATAATCTCTGCCTGTTCATGCTCTCTACCTCTTTTCAGTTCATGATGTGAGAGGACTTCAGGAATGGCCTTTTTCTATTCTCCTGCACTTCACAAGCTTCTGCCGCCTTTAAAAAGGTGCGAGTGCATCTCCGGCTTCCAAAATGCATCTTATACTGAACAAAAACATAGAAATGCAACGTGTTGTGCTGAATTAATTTTTTTAACCTTTATTTAACTAGTCAAGTCAGTAAAGAAGAAATTCTTATTTTCAATGACGGTCTAGGAACAGTGAGTGGGTTAACTGGTCTAGGAACAGTGAGTGGGTTAACTGGTCTAGGAACAGTGAGTGGGTTAACTGCCTCGTTCAGGGGCGGAATTGACAGATTTGTACCTTATCAGCTCGGTGATTCAATCTTGCAACCTTTGGGTTACTAGTCCAACGCTCTAACCACTAGGCTACCTACCGCCACGAGATCCCAGAAATGTTCAATGCGCACAAAAAGCTTATTTCTCTCAAAAATGTTTCCACAAATTTGTATTTCAACCCTATTCTTAGTGAGCATTTCTTTTTGCCAAGATAATCCATCCACCTGACAGGTGTGGCATATCACAAAGCTGATTAAACATTACACAGGTGCACCTTGTGCTGGGGGCAATACAATGTCACTGTAAAATGTGCAGTTTTGTCACACAACCCATGTATCAAGGTTTGAGGGAGTGTGCAATTGGCATGCTGACTGCAAGAATGTCTACCAGAGCTGTTGCCAGATAATGTTCATTTCTCTATCATAAGTCGCCACCTCCTGCCAAATTCTCTAAAATGGCATTGTATGTCCAACCGGCCTCACAACCACAGATCATGTGTATGGCGTCGTATAGGCGAGCGGTTTGCTGATGTCAACGTTGTGAACAGAGTGCCCCGTGGTGGCGGTGGGGTTAAGGTATGGACAGGCATAAGCTACAGACAATGAACACAATTGCGTTTTATAGATGGCAATTTGAACGCACAGAGATACCGTGACGAGATCCTGAGGCCCATTGTCGTGCCATTCATCCACCGCCATCACCTCTTGTTTCAGCATGATAACGCATGGCCCCATGTCGCAAGGATCTGTACACAATTCCTGGAAGCTGAAAATGTCCCTGTTCTTCCATGGCCTGCATACTCACCAGACATGTCACCTATTGAGCATGTTTGGGATCCTCTGGATTGACATGTACGACAACGTGTTCCAGTTCCTGCCAATATCCAGCAAGTTCGCACAGCCATTGACGAGGAGTGGGACAACATTCCACGGGTCACCACAATCAGCTCGTTTCGGATAGAACACCACCTTCCTGACTCACAGATGTTTCGCTTTCTCTGTAACAAACTTCTGAGAGGATGGCTGTAAACCAATAACTACTTCCTGACTGTTGCTCTCTGAACAAAGCTCTATTAGGAATCCTATATCAGTAAATGATATAGACAAGTAACCACATCAAAGGCAACATGTCCTTGTCAAGAAGCCTTCTCTGTCTCCTCTCCTTCTGTAGCGCTGAGGCCAATACTCAATGTTTTGATGCTTCACTCAAGGCTATCAATCACTGGCAGGTCCCTCAATGCTCTCTCAAGGTTACAGACAGTGCAGAGAGCATCATAAAGGCTCAAATATGCTACAGGGCTTCTATGAGTAAGTAAAGGTGTGGATATAAGTCTATAATTTATTTCTATTCGTATTTACTGTAACTAATATTTTTCAGATGAGATTGAAGATATTTCTTTCCAATGGTGTCCTCCGCATGACTGTACTGTGTACTGACCTGCAGGTCAACAGATAGCCTCTCCACCAGGCTAGTTTTCCACTGGTCCTCCCAGCTGTGTGCACAGCACAGCCTGTTTTTCCACCAGTCCCTACTGCTGCACCCAGTTCTCTCTCTGAGTCTACAGGGATGGGTGGTGATGGGAAAACTGGCAGCCAAACCTATCCCACATGCTCACAGACTGAGTAATGGATGGCACTCCACTCTCCTCATGTTAGCTATACTAGCTATTTCTAGAGGAGCCACCCCAGTTGCCATGAAAGCTGTATTTTACTCTAGAGGAGTCGTGAAACTGCGGCCACCATTTTGGGCCCCACATAATGACATGTTACATGATAGCTGTCCAGTTATTTAGTCAGATTCACCATCAAAGGGAGTGTTAAAAATAAAGCAGAGTCAGTACCAGAAGTGACTCGGCCCTGTGGAGATCAGAGCTCATCATAGTGAAGAGTCCCATCCAGAATACTATTTTCCCTAACCCCTAACCTTAACCCTAAAACTATACCTAACCCTCAACGTAACCCCTAACACTAACCTTAATTCTAACCCGAATTGTAACCCTAACCACCCCTAAAATAGCATTTTTCCTTGTGGGGAGTGGCAAAATGTCTCCACTTGAGGATAGTTAAACACACACACACACACACACACACACACACACACACACACACACACACACACACACACACACACACACACACACACACACACACACACACACACACACACAGAGAGAGAAAGAAACATACACTATTCAAGAGCTTTGCAGTTTAGTTTAGAAATGTTTGGAAAGCAATCATCATCATATTTGAGGAGACATTTTATGGGGAGCTCTAAGTGGACTATGATGCTAAATGCAGGTTCGAAAATATGGATGTATGTTTATGTGAGAGCAGTTAATTGTGCATTTTTAGACAGTGGTTTACATACACTGTGAATGCTTTATGGCACAGCACACACTAATGGAATGAATGATGGCAGGTCAGGAATCAGTGTATGTCCTTTCCCACTGTCCAATCAATGCGGTTGATTTAAACAAAGTTCAGTCAGTGAATAGATAAATGCACAGTAATCAATATGAGGTACTGCCCAACAGAGGAATGTTGACATATCTGTTAATAAGACCTTTTTAGAAACAACCCAAATTTCCACATTTACTTTGCCTTCTTCAAATTTCTTAGATTTTAGCTCTTTATCATTGAGTCTTCTTCTTATTGCAGTGATCGCTCTCTTTCTCCGATACCTCTCCTTCTCACTCAACAATAGGGGCAACAGCATTGGAAGGTCGGCCAATTTAAATCCGTTTACCAAATTTTTACCAGCATGTCACATGTGCAACCAGAGGGAAAAAATCCTAGACCACCTTTACTCCACACATAGAGACGCATAGAAAGCTCTCCCCCGACCTCCATTTGGCAAATTTTACCATAATTCTATCCTTCCGATTCCTTCTGAAAGCAGGAAGTACCAGTGACTCGCTCAATACGGAAAGGGTCAGATGACGAGGATGCTACACTACAGGACTGTTTTGATAGCACAGACTGGAATATGTTCCAGGATTCATCCAATGGCATTGAGGAGTTCCCCACCTCAGTCATCGGCTTCATCAATACGTCCATTGATAACGTTGTTCCCACAGTGACTGTACGCAAGAATATCCTGCTATGCCCTCAGACGAACCATCAAACAAGCAAAGCGTCAATTCAGGATTAAGATTGAATCCTACTACACTGGCTCTGACGCTCATCAGATGTGGCAGGGCAAGAAAACTATTACAGACAACAAAGGGAAACCCAGACGCGAGCCTACCAGATGAGCTAAATGCTTTTTATGCTCGCTTCGAGGCAAGCAACACAGTAGCATGCACGAGAGCACCAGCTGTTCTGGATGACTGTGTGATAACGCTCTCGGTAGCCGATGTGAAAAAACCTTTAAACAGGTCAACATTCACAAAGCCGCTGGCCAGACGGATTACCAGTGCGTGTACTCAAAGCATGCGCAGACCAACTGTCAAGTGTCTTCACTGACATTTTCAACCTCTCCCTGACCGAGTCTGTAATACCTACATGTTTCATGCAGACCACCATAGTCCCTGTGCCCAAGGAAGCGAAGGTAACCTGCCTAAATGATTACCGACCCATAGAACTCATGTCCGTAGCCATGAAGTGCTTTGAAAGGCTGGTCATGGCTCACATCAACAGCATCCTCCCGGACACCCTAGACCCACTCCAATTCGCATACTGCACCAACAGATCCACAGATGGCGCAATCTCAATTGCACTCCACACTACCCTTTCCCACCTGGACAAAAGGAACACCTATGTGAAAATGCAGTTAATTGACTACAGCTCAGCGTTCAACACCATAGTGCCCACGAAGTTCATCACTAAGCTAAGGACTCTGGGACTAAACACCTCCCTCTGCAACTGGATCCTGGACTTCCTGACTGGGGCCCCTCAGGGGTGTGTACTTAGTCCCCTTCTGTATTCCCTGTTCACCCGTGACTGCATGGCCAAACATGACTCCAACACCATTAAGTTTGCTGACGACACAACAGTGGTAGGCCTGATTACCGACAATGATGAGACAGCCTATAGGGAGGACGTCAGAGAACTGGTAGTGTGGTGCCAGGACAACAACCTCTCCCTCAATGTGAGCAAAACAAAGGAGCTGATCGTGGACTACAGGAAAAGGCGGGCGGAACAGGCCCCCATTAATATTGACGGGGCAGTAGTGGAGCAGGTCGAGAGTTTCAAGTTCCTTGGTGTCCACATCACCAACGAACTATCATGGTCCAAACATACCAAGACAGTTGTGAAGTGAGCACAACAAAACCTTTTTGCCCTCAGGAGACGGAAAAGATTTGGCATGTGTTCCCAGATACTCAAAAAGTTCTACAGCTGCACCATCGAGAGCATCCTGACCGGTTGCATTACCGTCTGGTATGTGCAACTGCTTGTTATCTGAACGTAAGGCGCTACAGAGGGTAATGCATAAAGCCCAGTATATCACTGGGGCCAAGCTTCCTACTGTCCAGGACCTATATACTTGGCGGTGTCAGAGGAAAGCCCATAAAATTGTCAGACTCCAGTCACCCAAGTTATAGACTGTTTTCTCTGTTACTGTACGGCAAGCGGTACCGGAGCATCAAGTTTAGGACCAAAAGGCTCCTCAACAGCTTCTACCCCCAAGCCATAAGACTGCTGAACATTTAATAAAATGGCCACCAGACTATTTTCATTGACCCCCCCTCCTCCCTTTTGTACATTGCTGCAACTTGTTGTTTATTATCTATGCATAGTTACTTCACCCCTACCTACATGTACAAATTACCTCAACTAACTGGTACCACCTGCATATAGCCTCGTTACTGTTATTGTGTTACTTTAAAAAATATATTATTTACTTTAGTCTATTTGGTAAATATTTTCTTAACTCTTCAACTGCACTGTCAGTTAAGGACTTGTAAGGAAGCATTTCATGGTAAGGTCCACACTTGTTGTATTCGGCGCATGTGACAAAGTTTGATTTGATTAGCATTGTAAACAAGGTCAAGCCTGTCTTCCATCAAGACATAGGACCAAATAACATGTTCCTACTCTTTTACATGGAAAAATTATTCACAGGCAGCACAGTAACTTTATCCTTCCCCCTTAGAAGACCAACATGGGCAGGTCTCCGGTCGGCTGAAACCACTCCGTTACACCCTGGTGGCTTAGCCACACATGGGTGGGTGCCTGGTGGATAATTTCAGGGTATGGAGACTGCCTGGGTTCCAGGATTACAGGGCGCTGCGGCGGGGGTGTGTCTGTGTGCTGAGCAGCAGGTCTCCACATTTAACATTTACTTTTCAGGAACAGCCCTGGTTAGTTAGTAGGACACAGCACCCCCCACCTTCACTTCACTTACTTCACTTGTTCTAAAAGGGGCACCAGGGTGAGGTGAGGGTTCCACCATGGAAATAGTCATTATAATTTTAAGGGTTCCATGAGCTGTTCTGTCTCTTGTAACTCAATGGAAGGCCATTTCCAGACTTTCATAGACCTGCTGCAATTGGAAATGGGCCGGTATTGGATTAATGTAATGTAATTATACCAAGAAACATTTGAACATCTACTGTAGCCTACGTCATTGGCTTGTACATTAAACGTATTCTATTCAAATACTGTATAGTTAGCATAGTTTAGACGTTCAAAAAGAACATATCACCTGTAGAAGTGTGCCTTGTCTACAGTATTTCCTGTTCCACGTCATGCTGCCAATGAATGATAACGAACCTGTTCTCTTGGCTCTAATAAAGTATCTTCACATGATATCATCATTTCGTGCACAGTATTAGGCTAGTATTCTTTCACCACTGAGGCATCTTTGCTTGCTAATTTAATATTGGGAAAGATCATGTTTTAATTTGGAAAGTAGGCTATTTGGAACTGTCCATGACTATAGGCTACACAGTGAATGAAAGAAAACGTATTTTGTTGTCGAACTACAATGACGTGACCTACTGGCAACATAACATAAATTGGCGATACCAACCTAGATCACAATAATTATCTTCACACGTTGTAATATTCATTCCATATGATGCAATTCACTCTAGGCTATTTAGTAGCCTAGCATACGTGCATTTGGTTATAATTCATTTTATATAGAGCATATCGTTTATCAACCTACCTGCCTTGCTTGGGATCCTCTCCAGTTGTGCGCCTTGTTCTTTCAGCGATCAAACTCCTAATGTTTACATGGCTGAAATGAACTCTGTCTTTGAGCGTGCGCTCCTCCCACATGCAAACATACAGTGGTCCAACCCCTCTCTGTATTACTGTACAGCCTAGCCTACAGTCAGCTGCAGAAACTGTCGCCAAAAACATCACTTATTTACGTACCTGCCCACCCCTTTGTATAAAGATGATTTAATAGCAAGCATACAATTGTTTCACCTGACCAGAGGTGATAGACATGATAAAGCAACCTTCCAATTCCCACCCATTCAAAGATATATTGCATAGCATGTTGAAGTGCAAGATATGCATTTCAATCTTTTTCTAACTTCCCATAATGAATTAGGACTACAATGTACACAACTGGATATTTGATTGCAATTCAATTTATTTAAAAAAATATTTATATTTTTTTAACTCTCATACAAAACATCTAAGAAATAAACATGCTCTATTTAAGCCAGATTGTTCACGCTTCAAAAGAGGTAAAGCCTAGTCTTAGCCAACTAGGCCTACATGATGATTAAGAAAAATAGGCTATTTATTCCCGGCCTGTTCTGTAATGAGGACATTGGATAAGTACATAGCCTATCATCACACTTATTTCTTTGATGTGGGGTTAGGCGTTTTCCAAAGAAGCAAACTACAGGGCCAACCATATGCAACATTTAGTCGGCTACAAGTTTTAGTTTACAGTGCAATTCTTCACAGATTGCTTTTAATGTTTTGTAATCAAGTCTGTCTTTACGATAATTGTTTTATATGTTGGATAATATTTTGTATGTATTTTTTTATGAGTAGGATTTGCCACAGTACGTGATATAGTTATTTAAATAAGTTATTTCCAATCATATAATTGAATTGGAAAAAATCGAACTGGAGCCAACAAACTAAAATGTCTAATATGAATATGTATTTTATCCAATGTGCATTCCGTACTTATCTCCGCGATGCACACCACAGGTAATAAATAACTGGTCCAGGATATGTTATGTAATCTAGCTCTGTCATCCATAGATGTCATCACGGTGTCGTTTGAGACTTGCGCGGATAAAACTGATTCAAAATCAGTTTTCAAAGAACAGACAGTTCACCAGCCAATAGACATCACTTCCGATTCTGATGACGTAGGTCGTCCTCCTCGGTTCCTGTTTGAGGTTCCTCCATTCAAAGAGATAACTGTCCGTAAAAATATAACGTTTTAGTAATTGATTTAGTAGGTCGCATATATCGTAACTGGTGACGAAAGCGTTCATTATAGACCGTTATGGAGACTTCCGGAAACTCTCACAAGAAACCGAAGCTGAGCAACTCGTCCAGCGAGAATTGGGTGAGTTGTTGTATTCATTCCTACCCCGGCGACCGCTGCCACGTCAACAATATGCTGCTGAACTATCAATGTTGTCTCTTGTTTCTGCAATTTCTGTTCCCAGTAAAACATTTACTGATATAATTAAATTATGCAATACTTTCTTAGCTGCGCGGAATGGCGGTGTTACTAGGATTGGAGGAATGCAACTAGTTAGCTTCTTAGTCTTGCCACCAAATGCCAGACAGACAGCCATTTGTATCAAGCTATAGCTTGCACGACATTTCAAAAGCAAGCTGTTCTGCCATATAGCAACTGCTATATGCTGCAGTTAGCTAGTTAACTATGAGATACTGTATCTGCTGCAAAATGATCTGTCGTCATCACGAAGACCCGTGTACCTTGACGAAAATGTTTTGTGTGACTCTCAAAATGCTTCTTGCTAATCTACTCAGCAGGAGCCTAGTGACAGAGCACATGCATTGGAATGTAGACCTATGTCACCTTACTGTACATTAGGGTCAAACCAGTCCTTCAACGTTTTTGTCATAATATTGCTGATGACCTTTTGCTTCATGAGTAAGAAATGTGCCTGTCCTGGACAGGCAAGTCATTGTGGCTTCTGTATGTTGCAAAGTCACAGTCAGTGTTGGCTGCAAATGCAAAGGAACAAATGGGACTAAGTCAGTGTAATTTGATATGAAACTAAAGGACAGAACAATATTGTGATTGCAGGGAATGCAGAGGGCGACTAATGTGACCTACCAGGCTCATCATGTCAGCAGGAACAAGCGTGGTCAGGTGGTGGGGACGAGAGGGGGCTTCCGTGGATGCACTGTCTGGCTCACAGGTATACAGAATAACTAAAGTTCAGTTTGCCTGGTACCAGATCTGTTTGGACTGTGTTGTCAACTCCTAGGGTCATTGGTTGTTGTGAGACTGACCATAGGAGTTGGCAAGACCACACAAACAGATCTGGGACCAGGCTATCGTCAGTTAGTCTTCAAAGAAATACAAACTTTTTTTTAAGCCTTTCTTTCAGTCACTTTATATTCACTCACACTAACTCACCATTGAACAAGGTTTACTGATGTATTTAGGTTTCAAGTACTACCAAAAGACAATATTAGCATTCAATCAACAGTAGCATTTCTAAAGACTGCATCACATTCATCCACGCTCTGCCTTCAATTCTAATATTGTCAGGCACCATTTGTTATCATGCATTCAAAGCTAATATTGACAGCCACCATTTTCATCATTCATTCAATGCTAATATTGACGCAATGCTAAAATGGGGGTATTGCTAGTCGGCTACACTCAATACTAATATTGACCAACCACCATCAACGCCTATTCCTCGCCACTCTCTCCCACCCAGGCCTGTCTGGGGCTGGGAAGACCACGGTGAGCATGGCCCTGGAGGAGTACCTGGTGTGCCATGGCATCCCCTGCTACTCGCTGGATGGAGACAACATCCGCCAGGGCTTAAACAAGAACCTGGGCTTCAGCCCTGAGGACCGCGAGGAGAACGTCAGGCGTATAGCCGAGGTGGCCCGCCTGTTCGCCGACGCAGGACTCGTCTGCATCGCCAGCTTCATCTCTCCCTACGGACGGGTGAGTGAGGGGTGAGGGGGGGAACAAGTGAGAGAAAGAGGAGCGGGAGGTAGAGATAAAAGAGGATATAGGAAGACCGGGGGAAGAGGTGATAAGTCATGAGAAAGAGGAGAGGAAAGAGAGCAAAAAGAAAGATGGAGAGAGTTAATATGCTGCTACTTGTGTTTTGCCTGTAATTCCCAGTTGACGATTTCAAATACACTTATCATCGTCAGGAGTTAACTATCTCGTTGTTTGTCTCTCCATTGTCCAGGATCGTGTGAACGCCAGGAAGATCCACGAGGCTGCAGGCTTGCCCTTCTTCGAGGTGTTTGTTGACGCGCCGCTTGACGTGTGTGAACAGCGAGACGTCAAGGGCCTCTACAAGAGAGCCAGGGCTGGAGAGATCAGAGGTAAGGCCAGATAAATAACACATGCTTATTAGAGGTCGATTAATTAGGGCCAATTTCAAGTTTTCATAACAATCGGAAATCTGTATTTTTGGACACTGATTTGGCTGATTTTTATTTTATTTTTTACTACACCTTTATTTATCCTTTTTTTAACTAGGCAAGTCAGTTAAGATCAAATTCTTATTTTCAATGACGGCCTAGGAACAGTGGGTTAACTGCCTCGTTCAGGGGCAGAACGACAGATTTTTACCTTGTCAGCTCAGGGATTCAATCCCGCAACCTTAGAGTTAACTAGTCCAACGCTCTAACCACCTGATTACATTGCACTCCACGAGGAGCCTGCCTGTTACGCAAATGCAGTAGAAGCCAAGGTAAGTTGCTAGGTAGCATTAAACTTATCTTATAAAAAACAATCAATCTATCATAATCACTAGTTAACTACACATGGTTGATGATATTACTAGTTTATCTAGCGTGTCCTGCGTTGCATATAATCGATGCGGTGCGTATTTGTGAAAAAGGACTCTCGTTGCTCCAATGTGTACCTAACCATAAACATCAATGCCTTTCTTAAAATCAATACACAAGTATATATTTTTAAACCTGCATATTTAGTTAATATTGCCTGCTAACATGACTCGTTGCGAACTGTGAAGACTATTTCTTCTTAACAAAGACAGCCAACTTCGCCAAACGGGATGATTTAACAAAAGCGCATTTGCGAAAAAAGCACAATCGTTGCACGACTGTACCTAATCAGAAACATATTTTTAAACCTGCATATTTAGCTAAAAGAAATCCAGGTTAGCAGGCAATATTAACCAGGTGAAATTGTGTCACTTCTCTTGCGTTCATTGCATGCAGAGTCAGTGTCTATGCGACAGTTTGGGCCACCTTATTTGTCCGAATTTTACGAAATTGTGACGTAACATTGAAGGTTGTGCAATATAACAGGAATATTTAGACTTATGGATGCCACCCGTTAGATAAAATACAGAACGGTTCTGTATTTCACTGAAAGAATAAACGTCTTGTTTTCGAGATGATAGTTTCCGGATTCAACCATATTAATGACCTAAGGCTCGTATTTCTGTGGGTTATTATGTTATAACTAAGTCTATGATTTGATAGAGCACTCTGACTGAGCGACGGTAGGCAGCAGCAGGCTTGTAAACATTCATTCAAACAGCACTTTTGTGCGTTTTGCCAGCAGCTCTGCTGTTTATGACTTCAAGCCTATCAACTCCCGAGATTAGGCTGGTGGAACCGATGTGAAATGGTTAGCTAGTTCGCGGGATGCGCGCTAATAGCATTTCAAACGTCCCTCGCTCTGAGACTTTGAGTGGTTGTTCCCCTTGCTCTGCATGGGCAATGCTGCTTTGAGGGTGGCTGTTGTCGATATGTTCCTGGTTCGAGCCCAGATAGGAGCGAGGAGAGGGACGGAAGCTATACTGTTACACTGGCAATACTAAAGTGCATATAAGAACATCCAATAGTCAAAGGTATATGAAATACAAATCGTATAGAGAGAAATAGTCCTATAATTCCTATAACAACTACAACCTAAAACTTCTTACCTGGGAATATTGAAGACTCATGTTAAAAGGAACCACCAGCTTTCATATGTTCTCATGTTCTGAGCAAGGAACTTAAACGTTAGCTTTCTTACATGGCACATATTGCACTTTTATTTTCTTCTCCAACACTTAGTTTTTGCATTATTTAAACCAAATTGAACATGTTTCATTATTTATTTGAGGCTAAATTGATTTTATTGATGTATTATATTAAGTTAAAATAAGTGTTAATTCTGTATTGTTGTAATTGTCATTATTACAAATAAATAAAAATCTTAATCGGTATCGGCTTTTTCTGGTCCTCCAATAATCGGTATCGGTGTTGAAAAGTCATATTCGGGTGACCTCTAATGCTTTTAGGCATTTTACCATAACTCTTATAGCATTAGTAAGTATGAAAAAGTTGGAGAGAAGTCTCTAGAGAAAGTATGTAAAGTGTATTGGTTTGGACCAGCAGGAACATGAGATCTCATGTCTTTGGCTGTTGTTACCAGAGGAAGTGCTGTGTCATTTATCGCTTAGTGAAACAGTGAGTCACAAGCTAAGGAAGCTGCTGGGACAAGATCTTCATCTAGTCTAGTGCACCCTGCTGAGCTCGGAGTCAGTTCATTTTTCATATGCACAGTATCCACATGGCGTGCACAGTATCCACATGGCGTGCACAGTATCCACATGGCGTGCACAGTATCCACATGGTGTGCACAGTATCCACATGGTGTGCACAGTATCCACATGGCGTGCACAGTATCCACATGGCGTGCACAGTATCCACATGGCGTGCACAGTATCCACATGGCGTGCACAGTCCAATGAAATGCTTACTTACAGGTTCCTTCATGCTAAGCTCTGAGCTGTAGGCATGAGACAATATACTGTGAAGTCTAGTTAAGCTCTCCAACTAGTCAAGACATGATCTACCAGGTGCCATATGTCAGGTAGTAGAGTGACTAATTGAATGGGGGGATGGGGTGGGATTCAGCCCTGTTCGAGTGTGTCCTCAGACCACACTATTAAGAATCTTGTCTCTTCCTGTCACGCCAATCTGGATAATAAGCTGTGTGAACCATGTCAACAACAAAAAAGCCTGTCTAGATTTCAGTTAAGTTGTGTGACTTGTGCAGTGTTTCCAACCAGAGGTACAAGGGCCCCTGGGGTTACTTGGTCTATCCACAGTGGTACTTGAGAAGACTCATGAGACAATAGGGTTGCTGTTCAAATGCACATGAGGGGGTACTTCAGGGGAACTCTGTACCACCAACTGAATTGTGCTCTTCCCAATCACTGATAATGTTTGTGAGCCACTGACTCAGTGGATAGATATTACCTTCCCTGCAACATTAATGAAGTCACAACCTTTCTGCAAATTACATATTGTTTCATATTCAGCTATTGTTATTCATGCCAATTGAGGGACTGATTTAGCTATTCCATAAATGAATTGTGACTGTTTTCTCCATGTGTCAGGTTTCACTGGGATAGACTCGGAGTATGAGAAACCAGAGGCCCCAGAGCTGGTGCTGAAGACTGACTCCTGCAGTGTCAACGAGTCTATACAGCAGCTCATTGACCTGCTACATGAGAAGGTGAGAGAAACAACCTTCTCTTTCATCCATCCATTGATGAGGTTTGGCATAAACAGATTCATTGAAACCTGTAACATGGAAGCATGCTGTCACATTTAATTTCCACCACTAGAGGGCAGTGTCTTCACACTTTCAGATTGGGATTCACATTTCCAAAAATACTAACGCCTCACAGCTGAATAACCCCCACTTTCACACCCCTGAATTCTTATCCAACACGATCAACCTCTTGGATGTTCTTGTTTTGTGATGATATTTTGTGCATTTTCACTGGTATAATGAATGAATATTTGTAGGATATAGTGCCGGTGGATGCTTCCTATGAAGTGAAGGAGTTGTACGTAGTTGAGAACAAGCTGGACCTGGCCAAGACGGATGCTGAAACACTACCTGCTGTGCAGATTGGAAAGGTAACCGTTCTCATCAAATACCATTTTTACAAACACCTACTGGTGTTTTCCGAGAGTCTACGGGGGATGGATAGATTCTAAAGGCCTATGTTAAAGTGATAAGGGAACATTTCTGAAAGTGTGATCCATGTTCGACCACACTTGGAATGCCGTTGAACCATTATTTGAGTGCTGATTGACCGCTGTTTGACCACAGGTGGACATGCAGTGGGTTCAGGTGCTTGCTGAGGGCTGGGCCACCCCTCTGAACGGCTTCATGAGGGAGAGGGAGTT
This sequence comes from Oncorhynchus mykiss, assembly GCF_013265735.2. Classification (NCBI taxonomy): domain Eukaryota; kingdom Metazoa; phylum Chordata; class Actinopteri; order Salmoniformes; family Salmonidae; genus Oncorhynchus; species Oncorhynchus mykiss. The sequence goes on along the minus strand of NC_048583.1, from coordinate 5,936,599 downwards.
CCTGCAGTGTCTCCACTTTGACTGTCTGCTGGACGGTAAGATGGCATCATGGCCCTTTCTCAATAATCTTTCCTTGATCCCTGATGTTTTCCTCTTGTCCTCTCCTCAAAATGTCTGCCTTAGAGTCCTTTCCTTGCCTACTTCTCAATGTCTGCCTTTCTTAATCCTCTCCTCACTTCTCACTGACATTTTGAGAAGGAGGTGCTGTGATAAATACAGGTGTATTTCTCTGTGAAGTCAAATAAATTGATGGATGTTATGCTCTATAATGGCCACTAGAGGGAGATGAAAGCTCTCAAAAGGACATGTTCAAATCAAATCAAATGTTATTTGTGACATGGCCGAATACAACAGGTGTAGACCATGCAGTGAAATTACTTACAAGCTCTTAACCAACACTGCAGTTAAATATATATATATTTTTAAGTGTTTAGTAAAAAAATAGACAAGTTAAAAATAACATAGTTAAAGAGCAGCAGTAAAATAATGTGTCGAGGTAATATGTACATGTAGAGTTGGAACAAGTGGTCTTGATTAGCTCATCATTACCTCAAAATGACCGAATACACTAGTTAATCAAAAGTAAGTCTGATTTTTAGATGAAAGAATCAGAGGGATAATCTTACCATGGTATTGTGTTGAGTCATCGTGATCCTTTTACACTTCAGGCTCAAGACTTTTAATTCTCTGGAAACAAATGGAACCGGTACCTTTTGAGTTGGGCTGAAGGAACACCGCGGGGCCCAGTCTTTGGTATTGGTGAAACTGTGTAATTACACCAATTTCCTACACAGAGTTTGAATTTCCAAAAAAGAGTCAATTTGCTTTTATTGCCCACATAACACTGACCCTTAAGGCGACGTGTGTGATGTGTTGCCAATACATACTGGCACACACACACACACACACACACACACACACACACACACGCGCAGCATAAAAATGTGTTAAACAACAGAAATGATAACCAAGCCAGTGTTTCATTAGCTGTCCGATAATCACAGGTGTTCCTTACAGCAACAACTCTCTATTCTTCACAGCACCAACGAGTCATTTTTGGATCAGGTCTTGTTGGGTTTTTCTTTAGATATGATTTCAATATGTTTTGGACCAGAGCTAATGGTGACTCTATGCTGTGGTAAATAAGCGGAACTGGGCCTGTGTACTTGGTAGAGAACGCTGAATGACGTGTCCATGTGCAATGCCCTCACTCGGGTTTCGCTTGTTTGTCCTAGCGAGGGAAATGTGAGCGGAGGAAAAGGATGAAGCCTCAATATTGATTGCCTCCACAAACTATCATTTGTCTATTTCCAGTTCCTTCTAGGGATTTTACAGTGGCTGACCCTTACGGCGCTGGAGGAGCTTCCGTTCCACACAATCACGACTGAACCAAACATGACTGGATAGAAGTCAGATCATTTCTTCATTTAAATAACACAATTTTTGTAGTTAAATGACCCTTTTACCCTCACTTTCACTTCAGGTTGCCACAATTCTGGTGACTTTCCCAAAATTCCCCAGTTTTCCAGAAATTTTGGTTGGGAGATTCCTGGAAATAAGCAGGAAATATGGGAATCCTCCAACCAGGATTTCTGGTAAACGAGGGAATTTTGGGAATGTTACTGGAATTTTACAACCCTACTCTCACTTCATTGTAATCCATCCCTGATGTGGAGTCCCAGTTAATAGGATTGACAAGGACACCAGCATTTCCCTGGTAGATGACTGTGTTGTGTGTTTGTGCCAGCTCCTTGTTTGGCATGGGCCAGGCTGGGACAGCAGGCATGTGTGTGTGTTCACATGTCTTATTGAAACCAGCTGTGTGTGCTAACTCTGTGACAGAGGACAGAGGAGTGGTGGCGGGGTGGTTGGCAGCAATGGCATCCCATCCAGCAACACACCCTCTGATCCAATAGGATGTGAAAAGCGTGCTGGTCATGTTGGTTTAATCAAGGTGTAGGGCTAAATGAATCTGCCAACGTCATGTCAACACGGGGCCTCTCTTTCTTTTCTCTTTCTCTCTCTTTTTCTTTCTTTCTGCGCGGGTCAGAAACCACCTGAATGCACAAGACTGGATGGTGTTTGTTCCCTAAACACCTCATATATCTTAAATGTCTAAATATTCCCTGGTATAGTATGCAGTAGATGGGCTGTACTTGAAGTTATTGTAGGAGAGACTGTTAAAGTGATGCTGCAGGTTTGCTGATGGGGCTGTCTGGTTTCTGACCGATCAACTTCCTCTGTCAGCAGTCTGACGTTGATTTATTCTGTGTCTCAAAGCACTAACATGGCTACCTTCCATGTCTCCTTTCCTTAATTCAACCTCTGACCCCCTCAATGAACCAAACCACCTGTTCCCCTCCCGTCCCCTAGGCGGCGTCATCAACCTGTCTGTGCCGGTGGTGTTGCCGGTGTCGGGGGCGGACAAGGAGCGTCTGGACGGCGTCACGGCCATGGCCCTGGTGTACGAGGGCCGCCGTGTGGCCATCCTCCGCAACCCCGAGTTCTACGAGCACCGCAAGGAGGAGCGCTGCGCCCGCCAGTGGGGCACTACCTGCAAGGACCACCCCTACATCAAGGTCAGTGGTTAGTTCCAGAGACCCCTACCACATAGACAGACAGGGCAGCCACGGTCCAGTCCACTGCACCGCGAGTGGTGTTGTGCCAGCAAATGCTTTCAATGTTGAAAACTGTTGAGTAACACTCCTACATCAAGGTCAGTGGTTAGTTCCAGAGACCTTATCACAACAACGAGCAGGGGGGGGCTACGGACCGTTCCACTGCACAGAAAGGGGTGTCTTGACTTTCCGACGAAAGCTGTCACTTTTGAAAACTGTCATGTAAACATGTCAAAACGACGATGTTTGTTTTCCTTTGAGTGTTTCTTATCTTTGTTTGGCTCAAACCGGTGCTCTTGACAGCTTCATCTGACAGTTTATGTCATGTGACAGGGAGGAGCCTTGGTGTTCTCACACCTCCCTCCACCACGTTTATTATCATACACCCATACCTTCTGTTACAGCTCCACAGTCTCCAGAGCTGTATAGAATGTCTCACTGGTAGTTATTATGAAATGGAACCCTGGTGATAATGCTGAACAATGCAGGCACGGCCCCTGAGATGGTTACCCTTAACGTGATGTTTGATAAACACCCTCCCCATGTCCAACCCAACCAACTCTCCCCTTGTACGCGCACACACACACACACACACACACACACACACACACACACATTGGTTCTAATAGAAGACAGATCATAGGTGACCCTTTTCCTCAGTGCTGCTTATGGAAGGACTGAATAAAGTGGAGTAGTGTTGTAAAGAAATGAGCTGCTGCTCTCCTTCCCCTGTCAGAAGTGCTTGTGTAATCGCTCCATCGCCCTCGGACCGCCCTCAATTTGCACATGTGTTTTATTTGGATCGCAGTCTCTCTCGGCCCCCTCTCTCCATCTGGCCCCTTCAAACCGCCTTTTATTTACACAGGGCTTTTAGTAAAGCTGTCCTGGACTTGGAGCTGGCCCTGCTGAACACATTACCCCTCGCCAGCAGCCACCCACCTCATCCATTCCAAATATACCTGAGCAAAGATGGCAACAATGGTTATTATTATGGACTGTTATTATATCAGTGGGCGCTCAGGTAGACTTCGTGGCGTCCTGAAATGATCCCACCCCCCTGCTTTAAAAAAAACTACAGGCGCCAGCCCAGCCGTGGCGAGGGATCAGACCTGGGAAAGCTGTCTTGCACATACACAAGTGTAGTCACACACACGCCGCCACGTCACACAACAGGACTGGAGATCTATAACCGGGGAGGACAATTGTGAAATTGCATTTTTGAAACCCTATCTTCAAGACTGATGGTGGCAGGAGCCGGGCTAGGGTTATTTTTGCTATCTGTCTCGGGACAATTTGGGCTCCCATTGTTATTATGGATTAGTGTGGGTTTGCACACACACACACAGAGGGAGCTGGAGTAGTGCTATACTGTCTTCAGCCCAACTTGGTCTGATGATTTTAAACACACTGAACAGACACACACTAACACCACGGTGGCTCATTTTAAAGCCCTGCCCTGTTGAGTCATTGGCTGGGTGAGATGCTGTGAATTTGCATCTCCTGTTTCACTCAAAATGCCCTTCAATTCAACAAAGTTGAACAGCCAACACTATCTTCAGTGTTTCTGTTATCCATTCTGGGTTGGTGTTCAGTTGTAGGCACTGTCAGTTTACCAAGAAAGCAGCGTGGTTGGCTGTCCATCAGCTGCCCATAATCCTCTAGTGCGTCTGTCTCTGGCGGCTCTGGCCCTGCTGCAGGCAATGCATGCTGGGTAGTGGTTTCTCCCAGACCTGTCACTCACTCTGTTTCTCCAACGGTGCCTCCTGTCCTGTCTCCGCTGTGTGTGTGTGTACAGCTTGCTATGATTAAGGTGTCACTCGTTTAACACACACACACTTTAACTCCCGGCGCTGTAGTCGATCCGTCAACACACCCCTCGCAGGCGGCAGCCCCTCATCCCGTCTCCGTCTCTCTCTGAGACGAGGAATAACCTGCTCCGTATTACTTCGCGGTCAATCCACGTTTCCTGTTTACTCCTGTCCGTGCCGCTAGGGAGATGGGAGCCTTCACGTTGGAAACTACAGCATGCTGAGTTGTTTAATTTAGCAGGAGTCCCTTTGTATCTAAAACACCGTGTGTGTGTTATTGTGTAAATGCAGCTTTGGGTTACCCCTGAGCTAGCATTCTACTATCATTTTCCATCTTAGAATGTTTAAAAGATCTACTGTGTGTTTGGGATTTGAATTGAAACGTTTTTTCCTCAGATGGATCTTTCATGTCTCAGCCGCCAAAGTGAGGGTTATTCGTCTTCTTTGCCACTGATCTGGAGCCAGTAGATCAGACTAGTTGGATCAAGTGGAATGAAAGGCACCTCTTCACACCGTTACACTGAACTCCATCCATCCTTCCTCTCTGGCTTATTGATGATCACAACAAGAGGGCAGAGTTTTAGCAGCCTTCGGTTCTCTCAATGTTTTATTGAACACTGAAGATGTATGTAGTGTATATAACCTTGTGGATAATACATGCGCCATCTCTGTTGTGAAAGACGTCCTACTTCAACTTACAAAGACTTGGGCGAAATGCACTACCAATGTCTTTCGGACAGTCAGCGCTACTGTGGAATCCTCCTCAGAATATAAATGATAGTCTGTGGAATCTAAGACTCAGCCCCCATACAGTTACATCCATAGGAACCCACCCCCTTTAAATCCCAACCATTACATGCCACTGTGACTGTTTTTATATGGGACATCAGAACTGCTCACTAGTAGGCTGGTATTGTTTTCTAACTTCGACTCCTTGAGTAATATTGAATAGCCGTTCTCTATAAAACACATTTGTGTATATGCTTCTGGGCCCCCTGGTCCTGCCATAGTCTATCTATAGTCCTGATGCTTTGATGGCTTTAGTACCTACCCTGCAGTGTGTACTCCATAAAGAGCCCAGTGGTTACAGCACAGGCACAGTACATGCCCAGAAAGGCAGACCAAGAGTTATAGCCTGAAACAAAGCTGGCTTTGCCTGGGTTTAGCAGTACTTTGGGGACATTAGAACAATATTGTAAGGGGGGGGAATCGCTTCAATGTGGTCCATGAGCTCATCGTGGATGGTGTCTCATTGTGGATTACATTACACGTCATATTTTGTGTTCCTCGTGAGTTTTTTCCCGCTAAAGTCGAGAGAGATGCGGTCAGAGGCATAAAGCAACGTGGATTCTTCATTCTTCCTGGGCTCCAATTTGTAGGAGTCTCAACTTTTTTAGATGTTGTATTTCAAGTTGTCTGGGGGCTGTTATTGATTTATCCATAATCCCGCCCCTCTTTCAGCGGTTGCCAGGTTGGGGTGGTTTACTGTTTTGAAACAGTCCTTGATGGCTGTTATAACCGCAGTATGAACATGGTAGAGGAGTTAGAGAAGGCCACTTGTTTAGCATCAATTTCAAATTGATCCATAGCCGCAGGCTCTTCATGTACCTCTGACAGGATTGGATAGTTATAAGCCATATATATGGTCATTACGGCACCTCTCTCTTCTTTGATAGGCTGAAATGTTCACCATATTGCTTACAGCTATCCAGTCTTTTCAGATCTGCACAATAACCGGGTTGAAATAAGTTCTGGTAAAAAGGTCATTGAAATGTCCTGGGAAAATATTTTTTGAAAAGTGGGAACCCTGGAAAATATATGAGTCACAGTGAAGTGGGTGTGGTATTGTATGATGCTAATGGTCAGAGTGTTGTCTCTCTGTCTGGTCCAGATGCTAATGGTCAGAGTGTTGTCTCTCTGTCTGGTCCGGATGCTAATGGTCAGAGTGGTGTCTCTCTGTCTGGTCCGGATGCTAATGGTCAGAGTGTTGTCTCTCTGTCTGGTCCAGAGGGTAATGGTCAGAGTGTTGTCTCTCTGTCTGGTCCAGATGCTAATGGTCAGAGTGTTGTCTCTCTGTCTGGTCCGGATGCTAATGGTCAGAGTGGTGTCTCTCTGTCTGGTCCGGATGCTAATGGTCAGAGTGTTGTCTCTCTGTCTGGTCCAGATGGTAATGGAGAGTGGAGACTGGCTGGTAGGAGGAGACCTGCAGGTCCTGGACAAGATCAGCTGGAACGACGGCCTGGACCAGTACAGACTCACCCCCACTGAGCTCAAACACAAGTTCAAGGAGATGAATGCAGGTAACGGTAGAGAGTTAGATCTCTTTCTCTATTTTGCTCTCTCTGTTTAAGAAAACCAGGATGTCTCAATAAAGATGCAGCATCTAAATCAGTCTTTCTCTGACCTCTTTCTCCCTCCAGATGCGGTGTTTGCCTTCCAGCTGCGTAACCCGGTGCACAACGGCCACGCCCTCCTCATGCAGGACACCCACAAGCGTCTGATCGAACGGGGCTACCGCCGGCCCGTCCTACTGCTGCACCCGCTGGGCGGCTGGACCAAGGACGACGACGTGCCGTTGGAGTGGCGCATGAAGCAGCACGCCGCCGTGCTGGACGAGGGCGTGCTGAAACCCGAAAACACCATCGTGGCCATCTTCCCGTCGCCCATGATGTACGCCGGCCCCACTGAGGTAAGCTTAGCAGTAACCTGACCATAGAACCCCTAGAACGGGCTTCCCTATTCAAGTCAATGGTTGAAATAATGGGAGGACTGGCAGCCAAGTCCATTCTATGGATTCTATTTCTATGGACCTGACAAAGTCTGTAACACAAGCCAAAGTAATGAGTACACTTCAAGAATTGGAGGCTACTTAAATTGCCTGACTGTCAATGATGTAATATGATGGGACGGTCTACACATGACTTATGAAATCAGCTTAATCTAACATGGATGGCAATTTACATTCAGAATTAGAAAGTTCAATATAATCTCTGTCACTTTGTATTCTACTTACTTGATGCCTGTCTAGCCGTTTGAAGTCTCCTGCTGTCCTTTAATCATGTAGTCAGGGTTATGGGGAGACGATCATTGAGACCAGACTGAGCTCTGTTCTGTTCTGGGGAACACGATGCAGCCCGAAAAGGCCCATCATCTGTCTGATCTTACAGCCTGACATCAAATGCACCACAAAAGCATCCTCATTGTTAAAAGTAGAACCAACCCGTTTCTGATTTTTTTTTCAGAGCCTTCTGAGAATAAATAAACGTTTTATAATGTAATTCCATTGTCCTCCAAGAGTTGCTGCATGTTCTCTGTAATTCTGGCACTTTTGTTGGATAGCGAGGTAGTGGTAGAGATCCCTTCTCTTCAGATGGACTTCACCCATTAAATAATAAAATACTTCTTCACCCTGAAATAATACAACAGGCTTAAGATCAGTCCAGGTCCGTACATTTAGGAGAAGATGAACGATCTTCCGGACTCATCTAACACCCTATGAAATGATTAGTGTGTTTGACTACATATGCTGTATTCCCAGTTTATTTGTCGTACAGTACCTTCAGAAAGTAGTCATACCTCTTGTCTTATTCCACATCTTGTTGTTACAGCCTGGATTAAATATATGTATTTCTCACCCATCTACACACAATACCCCATGATGAAAAAAGCGAAAACGTGTTTAATAAAAACAACATTTTTGCAAATGTATTAATTAAATGCAGAAACACCTCATTAACATAAGTATTCACACCCCTGAGTCAATACATGTTAGAATCTCCTTTGGCAGGGATTAAAGCTGTGAGTCTTTCTGGGTAATTCTCTAAGAGCTGTACACATCTGGATTGTGCAATATTTGCCCATTATTTTGTTCAATATTCTTCAAGCTCTGTCAAATTGGTTGTTGATCGTTGCTTGACAACCTGTTTCAAGTCTTGCCACAGATTTTCAAGCAGATTAAAGTCAAACCTGTAACTCGGCCACTCCGGAACATTCACTGTCTTCTTGGTTAGCAAGTCCAGTGTAGATTTGGCCTTGTGTTTTGGGTTATTGTCCTGCTGAATGGTAATTAATCAGCCAGTGTCTGGTGTAAAGCAGACTGAACCAGGGTTTCCTCTGTATTTAGATCCATTAGGTTCATTTTTGATCCTCTAACTCCCCAGTCCTTAACGATTACAAGCATAACCATAACATGATGCAGCTACTACTATGCTTGAAATAAAACATATTCAGGACAAATGATTTGCTTTGACACATTTCTTGCAGTATTACTTTAGTGCCTTGTTGCAAACAGGATGCATGTTTTGGAATATTTTTATTTTTATTCTGTACAGCTTCTTTTTAACTCTGTGAATTAGGTTAGTATTGTGTAGTAACTACAATGTTGATCCATCTTCAGTCTCCTATCACAGCCATTAAACTGTAACTGTTTTATCGTCCCCATTGGCCTCATGGTGAAATCCCTGAGTGGTTTCTGAGTTATGAAGGATGCTTCTATATTTGTAGTGACTGGGTGTATTGATACACCATCCAAAGTGTAATCAATAACTTCATCATGCTCAAAGGCATATTCAATGTCTGCTTTTTCTATTTTTACCCATCTACCCATTGGTGCCCTTCTTTGCGAGGCATTGAAAAACCTCCCTGGTCTTTGTGGTTGAATCTGTGTTTGAACTTCACTGCTCGGTTGAAGCAAACCTTAACAGTTATCTATATGTGTGGAGTACAGAGATGAGTCATTAAAAATCATGTTAAACACTATTTCACACAGAATGAGTCTATGCAACTTATTATGTGACTTGTTACTCCTGAACTTATTTAGGCTCGCAGTAACAACGGGGTTGGATACTTAGTGACCTAAGACGTTTCAGCTTTTCATTTATTAGTTCGTAAAATAAACATATTTCGACTTTGATAATATGGGGTATTGCATGTAGGCCAGTGACACAATCTCCATTTAATACATTTTAAATTCAGGTTATAACAACAAAATGTGGAACAAGTCAAGGGGTGTGAATACTTTCTGAAGGCACTTAATGCACAGGATACACATGGTACGCAGTACAATGACGTGCTTACCTACAGGTTCTCTATCCACGATACCACGTGATACGCAGTACAATGACGTGCTTACCTACAGGTTCCCTATCCACGATGCCACATGATACGCAGTACAATGACGTGCTTACCTACAGGTTCCCTATCCACAATGCCACATGATACGCAGTACAATGACGTGCTTACCTACAGGTTCTCTATCCACGATGCCACATGGTACGCAGTACAATGACGTGCTTACCTACAGGTTCTCTATCCACGATGCCACATGATACGCAGTACAATGACGTGCTTACCTACAGGTTCTCTATCCACGATGCCACATGATACGCAGTACAATGACATGCTTACCTACAGGTTCCCTATCCACAATGCCACATGATACGCAGTACAATGACGTGCTTACCTACAGGTTCTCTATCCACGATGCCACATGATACGCAGTACAATGACGTGCTTACCTACAGGTTCTCTATCCACGATGCCACATGATACGCAGTAGAATGACGTGCTTACCTACAGGTTCTCTATCCACAATGCCACATGATACGCAGTACAATGACGTGCTTACCTACAGGTTCCCTATCCACGATGCCACATGATACGCAGTAGAATGACGTGCTTACCTACAGGTTCTCTATCCACGATGCCACATGGTACGCAGTACAATGACATGCTTACCTACAGGTTCTCTATCCACGATGCCACATGATACGCAGTACAATGACATGCTTACCTACAGGTTCTCTATCCACGATGCCACATGATACGCAGTACAATGACGTGCTTACCTACAGGTTCTCTATCCACGATGCCACATGATACGCAGTACAATGACGTGCTTACCTACAGGTTCTCTATCCACGATGCCACATGGTACGCAGTACAATGACATGCTTACCTACAGGTTCTCTATCCACGATGCCACATGATACGCAGTACAATGACGTGCTTACCTACAGGTTCTCTATCCACGATGCCACATGATACGCAGTACAATGACATGCTTACCTACAGGTTCTCTATCCACGATGCCACATGGTACGCAGTACAATGACGTGCTTACCTACAGGTTCTCTATCCACGATGCCACATGATACGCAGTAGAATGACGTGCTTACCTACAGATTCTCTATCCACGATGCCACATGATACGCAGTACAATGACGTGCTTACCTACAGGTTCCCTATCCACGATGCCACATGATACGCAGTACAATGACATGCTTACCTACAGATTCTCTATCCACGATGCCACATGATACGCAGTACAATGACGTGCTTACCTACAGGTTCCCTATCCACGATGCCACATGATACGCAGTACAATGACGTGCTTACCTACAGATTCTCTATCCACGATGCCACATGATACGCAGTACAATGACATGCTTACCTACAGGTTCCCTATCCACGATGCCACGTGGTACGCAGTACAATGACGTGCTTACCTACAGGTTCCCTATCCACGATGCCACATGATACGCAGTACAATGACGTGCTTACCTACAGATTCTCTATCCACGATGCCACATGGTACGCAGTACAATGACGTGCTTACCTACAGATTCTCTATCCACGATGCCACATGATACGCAGTACAATGACGTGCTTACCTACAGGTTCTCTATCCACGATGCCACATGATACGCAGTACAATGACGTGCTTACCTACAGGTTCTCTATCCACGATGCCACATGGTACGCAGTACAATGACATGCTTACCTACAGGTTCTCTATCCACGATGCCACATGATACGCAGTACAATGACGTGCTTACCTACAGGTTCTCTATCCACGATGCCACATGATACGCAGTACAATGACATGCTTACCTACAGGTTCTCTATCCACGATGCCACATGGTACGCAGTACAATGACGTGCTTACCTACAGGTTCTCTATCCACGATGCCACATGATACGCAGTAGAATGACGTGCTTACCTACAGATTCTCTATCCACGATGCCACATGATACGCAGTACAATGACGTGCTTACCTACAGGTTCCCTATCCACGATGCCACATGATACGCAGTACAATGACATGCTTACCTACAGATTCTCTATCCACGATGCCACATGATACGCAGTACAATGACGTGCTTACCTACAGGTTCCCTATCCACGATGCCACATGATACGCAGTACAATGACGTGCTTACCTACAGATTCTCTATCCACGATGCCACATGATACGCAGTACAATGACATGCTTACCTACAGGTTCCCTATCCACGATGCCACGTGGTACGCAGTACAATGACGTGCTTACCTACAGGTTCCCTATCCACGATGCCACATGATACGCAGTACAATGACGTGCTTACCTACAGATTCTCTATCCACGATGCCACATGGTACGCAGTACAATGACGTGCTTACCTACAGATTCTCTATCCACGATGCCACATGATACGCAGTACAATGACGTGCTTACCTACAGGTTCTCTATCCACGATGCCACATGATACGCAGTACAATGACATGCTTACCTACAGGTTCCCTATCCACGATGCCACATGATACGCAGTACAATGACGTGCTTACCTACAGATTCTCTATCCACGATGCCACATGATACGCAGTACAATGACGTGCTTACCTACAGGTTCTCTATCCACGATGCCACATGGTACGCAGTACAATGACGTGCTTACCTACAGGTTCCCTATCCACGATGCCACATGATACGCAGTACAATGACATGCTTACCTACAGGTTCCCTATCCACGATGCCACGTGGTACGCAGTACAATGACGTGCTTACCTACAGGTTCTCTATCCACGATGCCACATGACACGCAGTACAATGACATGCTTACCTACAGGTTCTCTATCCACGATGCCACATGATACGCAGTACAATGACGTGCTTACCTACAGGTTCTCTATCCACGATGCCACATGATACGCAGTACAATGACGTGCTTACCTACAGGTTCCCTATCCACGATGCCACATGATACGCAGTACAATGACGTGCTTACCTACAGGTTCCCTATCCACGATGCCACATGATACGCAGTACAATGACGTGCTTACCTACAGGTTCTCTATCCACGATGCCACGTGATACGCAGTAGAATGACGTGCTTACCTACAGGTTCTCTATCCACGATGCCACATGATACGCAGTACAATGACATGCTTACCTACAGGTTCCCTATCCACGATGCCACATGATACGCAGTAGAATGACGTGCTTACCTACAGATTCTCTATCCACGATGCCACATGATACGCAGTAGAATGACGTGCTTACCTACAGGTACCCTATCCACGATGCCACATGATACGCAGTACAATGACGTGCTTACCTACAGGTTCTCTATCCACGATGCCACATGATACGCAGTAGAATGACGTGCTTACCTACAGATTCTCTATCCACGATGCCACATGATACACAGTACAATGACGTGCTTACCTACAGGTTCCCTATCCACGATGCCACATGATACGCAGTACAATGACGTGCTTACCTACAGGTTCTCTATCCACGATGCCACATGGTACGAAGTACAATGACATGCTTACCTACAGGTTCTCTATCCACGATGCCACATGATACGCAGTAGAATGACGTGCTTACCTACAGGTTCCCTATCCACGATGCCACATGGTACGCAGTAGAATGACGTGCTTACCTACAGGTTCTCTATCCACGATGCCACATGGTACGCAGTACAATGACGTGCTTACCTACAGGTTCTCTATCCACAATGCCACATGGTACGCAGTAGAATGACGTGCTTACCTACAGGTTCTCTATCCACGATGCCACATGATACGCAGTAGAATGACGTGCTTACCTACAGATTCTCTATCCACGATGCCACATGATACGCAGTAGAATGACGTGCTTACCTACAGGTACCCTATCCACGATGCCACATGATACGCAGTACAATGACGTGCTTACCTACAGGTTCTCTATCCACGATGCCACATGATACGCAGTAGAATGATGTGCTTACCTACAGGTTCCCTATCCACGATGCCACATGGTACGCAGTAGAATGACGTGCTTACCTACAGGTTCTCTATCCACGATGCCACATGGTACGCAGTACAATGACGTGCTTACCTACAGGTTCTCTATCCACGATGCCACATGGTACGCAGTAGAATGACGTGCTTACCTACAGGTTCTCTATCCACGATGCCACATGATACGCAGTACAATGACGTGCTTACCTACAGGTTCTCCATCCACGATGCCACATGATACGCAGTACAATGACATGCTTACCTACAGGTTCCCTATCCACGATGCCACATGATACGCAGTACAATGACGTGCTTACCTACAGGTTCCCTATCCACGATGCCACATGATACGCAGTACAATGACGTGCTTACCTACAGGTTCTCTATCCACGATGCCACATGATACGCAGTACAATGACGTGCTTACCTACAGGTTCTCTATCCACGATGCCACATGATACGCAGTACAATGACGTGCTTACCTACAGGTTCTCTATCCACGATGCCACATGATACGCAGTACAATGACGTGCTTACCTACAGGTTCTCTATCCACGATGCCACATGATACGCAGTACAATGACGTGCTTACCTACAGGTTCTCTATCCACGATGCCACATGATACGCAGTACAATGACGTGCTTACCTACAGGTTCTCTATCCACGATGCCACATGGTACGCAGTAGAATGACATGCTTACCTACAGGTTCTCTATCCACGATGCCACATGATACGCAGTACAATGACGTGCTTACCTACAGGTTCTCTATCCACGATGCCACATGACACGCAGTGCAATGACATGCTTACCTACAGGTTCTCTATCCACGATGCCACATGATACGCAGTACAATGACGTGCTTACCTACAGGTTCTCTATCCACGATGCCACATGATACGCAGTACAATGACGTGCTTACCTACAGGTTCCCTATCCACGATGCCACATGATACGCAGTACAATGACGTGCTTACCTACAGGTTCCCTATCCACGATGCCACATGATACGCAGTACAATGACGTGCTTACCTACAGGTTCTCTATCCACGATGCCACGTGATACGCAGTAGAATGACGTGCTTACCTACAGGTTCTCTATCCACGATGCCACATGATACGCAGTACAATGACGTGCTTACCTACAGATTCTCTATCCACGATGCCACATGATACGCAGTACAATGACGTGCTTACCTACAGGTTCCCTATCCACGATGCCACATGATACGCAGTACAATGACGTGCTTACCTACAGGTTCTCTATCCACGATGCCACATGGTACGAAGTACAATGACATGCTTACCTACAGGTTCTCTATCCACGATGCCACATGATACGCAGTAGAATGACGTGCTTACCTACAGGTTCCCTATCCACGATGCCACATGATACGCAGTAGAATGACGTGCTTACCTACAGGTTCTCTATCCACGATGCCACATGGTACGCAGTACAATGACGTGCTTACCTACAGGTTCTCTATCCACAATGCCACATGGTACGCAGTAGAATGACGTGCTTACCTACAGGTTCTCTATCCACGATGCCACATGATACGCAGTAGAATGACGTGCTTACCTACAGATTCTCTATCCACGATGCCACATGATACGCAGTAGAATGACGTGCTTACCTACAGGTACCCTATCCACGATGCCACATGATACGCAGTACAATGACGTGCTTACCTACAGGTTCTCTATCCACGATGCCACATGATACGCAGTAGAATGACGTGCTTACCTACAGATTCTCTATCCACGATGCCACATGATACGCAGTAGAATGACGTGCTTACCTACAGGTTCTCTATCCACGATGCCACATGATACGCAGTACAATGACGTGCTTACCTACAGGTTCCCTATCCACGATGCCACATGGTACGAAGTACAATGACATGCTTACCTACAGGTTCTCTATCCACGATGCCACATGATACGCAGTAGAATGATGTGCTTACCTACAGGTTCCCTATCCACGATGCCACATGGTACGCAGTAGAATGACGTGCTTACCTACAGGTTCTCTATCCACGATGCCACATGGTACGCAGTACAATGACGTGCTTACCTACAGGTTCTCTATCCACGATGCCACATGGTACGCAGTAGAATGACGTGCTTACCTACAGGTTCTCTATCCACGATGCCACATGATACGCAGTACAATGACGTGCTTACCTACAGGTTCTCTATCCACGATGCCACATGATACGCAGTACAATGACATGCTTACCTACAGGTTCCCTATCCACGATGCCACATGATACGCAGTACAATGACGTGCTTACCTACAGGTTCCCTATCCACGATGCCACATGATACGCAGTACAATGACGTGCTTACCTACAGGTTCTCTATCCACGATGCCACATGATACGCAGTACAATGACGTGCTTACCTACAGGTTCTCTATCCACGATGCCACATGATACGCAGTACAATGACGTGCTTACCTACAGGTTCTCTATCCACGATGCCACATGATACGCAGTACAATGACGTGCTTACCTACAGGTTCTCTATCCACGATGCCACATGATACGCAGTACAATGACGTGCTTACCTACAGGTTCTCTATCCACGATGCCACATGATACGCAGTACAATGACGTGCTTACCTACAGGTTCTCTATCCACGATGCCACATGGTACGCAGTAGAATGACATGCTTACCTACAGGTTCTCTATCCACGATGCCACATGATACGCAGTACAATGACGTGCTTACCTACAGGTTCTCTATCAACGATGCCACATGACACGCAGTGCAATGACATGCTTACCTACAGGTTCTCTATCCACGATGCCACATGATACGCAGTACAATGACGTGCTTACCTACAGGTTCTCTATCCACGATGCCACATGATACGCAGTACAATGACGTGCTTACCTACAGGTTCCCTATCCACGATGCCACATGATACGCAGTACAATGACGTGCTTACCTACAGGTTCCCTATCCACGATGCCACATGATACGCAGTACAATGACGTGCTTACCTACAGGTTCTCTATCCACGATGCCACGTGATACGCAGTAGAATGACGTGCTTACCTACAGGTTCTCTATCCACGATGCCACATGATACGCAGTACAATGACGTGCTTACCTACAGATTCTCTATCCACGATGCCACATGATACGCAGTACAATGACATGCTTACCTACAGGTTCCCTATCCACGATGCCACATGATACGCAGTAGAATGACGTGCTTACCTACAGATTCTCTATCCACGATGCCACATGATACGCAGTAGAATGACGTGCTTACCTACAGGTACCCTATCCACGATGCCACATGATACGCAGTACAATGACGTGCTTACCTACAGGTTCTCTATCCACGATGCCACATGATACGCAGTAGAATGACGTGCTTACCTACAGATTCTCTATCCACGATGCCACATGATACGCAGTACAATGACGTGCTTACCTACAGGTTCCCTATCCACGATGCCACATGATACGCAGTACAATGACGTGCTTACCTACAGGTTCTCTATCCACGATGCCACATGGTACGAAGTACAATGACATGCTTACCTACAGGTTCTCTATCCACGATGCCACATGATACGCAGTAGAATGACGTGCTTACCTACAGGTTCCCTATCCACGATGCCACATGGTACGCAGTAGAATGACGTGCTTACCTACAGGTTCTCTATCCACGATGCCACATGGTACGCAGTACAATGACGTGCTTACCTACAGGTTCTCTATCCACGATGCCACATGGTACGCAGTAGAATGACGTGCTTACCTACAGGTTCTCTATCCACGATGCCACATGATACGCAGTAGAATGACGTGCTTACCTACAGATTCTCTATCCACGATGCCACATGATACGCAGTAGAATGACGTGCTTACCTACAGGTACCCTATCCACGATGCCACATGATACGCAGTACAATGACGTGCTTACCTACAGGTTCTCTATCCACGATGCCACATGATACGCAGTAGAATGACGTGCTTACCTACAGATTCTCTATCCACGATGCCACATGATACGCAGTAGAATGACGTGCTTACCTACAGGTTCTCTATCCACGATGCCACATGATACGCAGTACAATGACGTGCTTACCTACAGGTTCCCTATCCACGATGCCACATGGTTCGAAGTACAATGACATGCTTACCTACAGGTTCTCTATCCACGATGCCACATGATACGCAGTAGAATGACGTGCTTACCTACAGGTTCCCTATCCACGATGCCACATGGTACGCAGTAGAATGACGTGCTTACCTACAGGTTCTCTATCCACGATGCCACATGGTACGCAGTACAATGACGTGCTTACCTACAGGTTCTCTATCCACGATGCCACATGGTACGCAGTAGAATGACGTGCTTACCTACAGGTTCTCTATCCACGATGCCACATGATACGCAGTACAATGACGTGCTTACCTACAGGTTCTCTATCCACGATGCCACATGATACGCAGTACAATGACATGCTTACCTACAGGTTCTCTATCCACGATGCCACATGATACGCAGTACAATGACGTGCTTACCTACAGGTTCTCTATCCACGATGCCACATGATACGCAGTACAATGACGTGCTTACCTACAGATTCCCTATCCACGATGCCACATGGTACGCAGTAGAATGACATGCTTACCTACAGGTTCTCTATCCACGATGCCACATGATACGCAGTAGAATGACGTGCTTACCTACAGGTTCTCTAGCCACGATGCCACGTGGTACGCAGTAGAATGACGTGCTTACCTACAGGTTCTCTATCCACGATGCCACATGATACGCAGTAGAATGACGTGCTTACCTACAAGCTCTCTATCCACGATGACACGTGATACGCAGTAGAATGACGTGCTTACCTACAGGTTCTCTATCCACGATGCCACGTGATACGCAGTAGAATGACGTGCTTACCTACAGGTTCCCTATCCACGATGCCACATGATACGCAGTACAATGACGTGCTTACCTACAGGTTCTCTATCCACGATGCCACATGATACGCAGTAGAATGACGTGCTTACCTACAAGCTCTCTATCCACGATGCCACATGATACGCAGTAGAATGACGTGCTTACCTACAGGTTCCCTATCCACGATGCCACATGATACGCAGTACAATGACGTGCTTACCTACAGATTCTCTATCCACGATGCCACATGATACGCAGTAGAATGACGTGCTTACCTACAGGTTCCCTATCCACGATGCCACATGATACGCAGTAGAATGACGTGCTTACCTACAGGTTCTCTATCCACGATGCCACATGATACGCAGTAGAATGACGTGCTTACCTACAGGTTCCCTATCCACGATGCCACATGATACGCAGTAGAATGACGTGCTTACCTACAGATTCTCTATCCACGATGCCACATGATACGCAGTAGAATGACGTGCTTACCTACAGGTTCCCTATCCACGATGCCACATGGTACGCAGTAGAATGACGTGCTTACCTACAGGTTCTCTATCCACGATGCCACATGGTACGCAGTACAATGACGTGCTTACCTACAGGTTCTCTATCCACGATGCCACATGGTACGCAGTAGAATGACGTGCTTACCTACAGGTTCTCTATCCACGATGCCACATGATACGCAGTAGAATGACGTGCTTACCTACAGATTCTCTATCCACGATGCCACATGATACGCAGTAGAATGACGTGCTTACCTACAGGTACCCTATCCACGATGCCACATGATACGCAGTACAATGACGTGCTTACCTACAGGTTCTCTATCCACGATGCCACATGATACGCAGTAGAATGACGTGCTTACCTACAGATTCTCTATCCACGATGCCACATGATACGCAGTAGAATGACGTGCTTACCTACAGGTTCTCTATCCACGATGCCACATGATACGCAGTACAATGACGTGCTTACCTACAGGTTCCCTATCCACGATGCCACATGGTTCGAAGTACAATGACATGCTTACCTACAGGTTCTCTATCCACGATGCCACATGATACGCAGTAGAATGACGTGCTTACCTACAGGTTCCCTATCCACGATGCCACATGGTACGCAGTAGAATGACGTGCTTACCTACAGGTTCTCTATCCACGATGCCACATGGTACGCAGTACAATGACGTGCTTACCTACAGGTTCTCTATCCACGATGCCACATGGTACGCAGTAGAATGACGTGCTTACCTACAGGTTCTCTATCCACGATGCCACATGATACGCAGTACAATGACGTGCTTACCTACAGGTTCTCTATCCACGATGCCACATGATACGCAGTACAATGACATGCTTACCTACAGGTTCTCTATCCACGATGCCACATGATACGCAGTACAATGACGTGCTTACCTACAGGTTCTCTATCCACGATGCCACATGATACGCAGTACAATGACGTGCTTACCTACAGATTCCCTATCCACGATGCCACATGGTACGCAGTAGAATGACATGCTTACCTACAGGTTCTCTATCCACGATGCCACATGATACGCAGTAGAATGACGTGCTTACCTACAGGTTCTCTAGCCACGATGCCACGTGGTACGCAGTAGAATGACGTGCTTACCTACAGGTTCTCTATCCACGATGCCACATGATACGCAGTAGAATGACGTGCTTACCTACAAGCTCTCTATCCACGATGACACGTGATACGCAGTAGAATGACGTGCTTACCTACAGGTTCTCTATCCACGATGCCACGTGATACGCAGTAGAATGACGTGCTTACCTACAGGTTCCCTATCCACGATGCCACATGATACGCAGTACAATGACGTGCTTACCTACAGGTTCTCTATCCACGATGCCACATGATACGCAGTAGAATGACGTGCTTACCTACAAGCTCTCTATCCACGATGCCACATGATACGCAGTAGAATGACGTGCTTACCTACAGGTTCCCTATCCACGATGCCACATGATACGCAGTACAATGACGTGCTTACCTACAGATTCTCTATCCACGATGCCACATGATACGCAGTAGAATGACGTGCTTACCTACAGGTTCCCTATCCACGATGCCACATGATACGCAGTAGAATGACGTGCTTACCTACAGGTTCTCTATCCACGATGCCACATGATACGCAGTAGAATGACGTGCTTACCTACAGGTTCCCTATCCACGATGCCACATGATACGCAGTAGAATGACGTGCTTACCTACAGATTCTCTATCCACGATGCCACATGATACGCAGTAGAATGACGTGCTTACCTACAAGCTCTCTATCCACGATGCCACATGATACGCAGTAGAATGACGTGCTTACCTACAGGTTCTCTATCCACGATGCCACATGATACGCAGTAGAATGACGTGCTTACCTACAGGTTCCCTATCCACGATGCCACATGATACGCAGTAGAATGACGTGCTTACCTACAGATTCTCTATCCACGATGCCACATGATACGCAGTAGAATGACGTGCTTACCTACAGGTTCCCTATCCACGATGCCACATGATACGCAGTAGAATGACGTGCTTACCTACAGGTTCTCTATCCACGATGCCACATGATACGCAGTAGAATGACGTGCTTACCTACAGGTTCCTACATGATACGGTTAAGAATAATACAAAATAAGATCAAATGTAATAAAACGTTTAGTACATTTAGCAGGAATATAAATACAGGGAAGGCACAGTAGGATATGTGCTCGGGAGGGGCATACAAATAGAATAGCCGCCAGGTTGGAGGGAGTGGGTTCACATGGCCCTGAGTGTCCATCTTAAGACTCGCTTGCAACCAGCTAACAAAACAATGCACTCCATCCCTCCCTCTCCAGACTGCCTACAGAGTTTAACTGTCGTTTTTTTCTTCTCCTCCTAACTCCCTTTGTTCTCTCATCAAGGTCTTTTAGTTTAAGACCAGCGTTTTTAAGGTTGAAGACTTCCAATGTTAAAAGTAGGATGGGAGCGTATGGGTGGTTAAATAGTGGGTTAGGCCAAAAGAATGAAGTCTTGTTTTCTTTAGTCATTTGAAACTTCCACTCAAGAGCTCCGTTTATTGTTGTTTCTGTAATGTGTTGTAAAACCGGATTCTCGCATGTCGACGGCGGGCGCTACGTTCGGGGTGGGGGGGGGGTTGAGCACTCCTGTCCAAACGTCATTACCGTAATTGGCTGTTTATTATTGCAGAAAGTGCTTTGTAATGTAATTACAGGGGGCTTGCGTCCATGTCCATCGGCGGTAGCAGCGAGAGCGATGTCCACTCGTATTTAGGGTAATTGTGCTCCACCGTACGTGATTACAAATCAGTCAAGGTAATCAAGTGCTGTTTTTCCCTTCCCATCGGTCTCACCACAATGTGCCTGTTGTGCCAAGGCTTCCTTGTTTCTCCAACCCACTGAAAGAGCTGCCCGACCACTTCCCCTTCTCCTGGCTTCCCATTAAAACGTTCTGAACGTTCTCATCCTCTGAGTGACCAGAGAGGGTTTTCCCATTCTAAATGCTAAAAGGTAGAATTGGCGCTAAATCAGAATTACCAGCTAGTATTTTCACCCATTGGAAATGCCAACATTTAGCGTTGACTTTAGTTTTGAGTAACTAAAGCAAACTTCTTTTTTTCCTCCATAAAACCACAGGTGCAGTGGCACTGCCGAGCCCGAATGGTGGCCGGCGCCAACTTCTACATCGTGGGTCGCGACCCGGCGGGCATGCCCCACCCAGCCACGGGAAAGGACCTGTACGAGCCAACCCATGGGGCTAAAGTCCTCACCATGGCGCCTGGACTCATCACCCTGGAGATTGTACCCTTCAAGGTGGCCGCCTACAACAAAGCCAAGAGGGCCATGGACTTCTACGACCCCAAGAAGTAAGCCCTGTCACTCATCGTTTGTTTTTCAGTCTCCGTTCCATCTCTTTATTGTATTTTTTAGGGGGTAGATCAGCTTTAATATTGTAGAAAGATGATCTCCTTATTGTGTGTTGTCTGTCTGCCATTTTGTGTTTGCGTGAAGGACAGGATGATTAATCCCAGTGGAATTGTTTTATTTATTTTTATTAAACCTGAACTTGGCAAGTCAGTTAACAAATTCTTATTTACAATGACGGCCTAGAAACAGTAGGTTAACTGCCTTGTTCAAGGACAGATTTTTACCTTGTCAGCTCAGGGATTGGTTCTGGCAACCTTTCGGTTATTGGCCCAACGCTCTGACCACTAGGCTACCTTCCGCCCCATAATGAGTGTCTTTATAAACAAATCTCTACTCTCAAGGTTCGAAGAATGTTATCGGTGGATGTCACTCGTAATACCAGTGTTCTTCAACAACGGATGTAATGAAGTCCAAATGTTACATTCTTGAAGGTTTTAAGATGTTTCTAAGTTCGCATCAAGATGATGAGTCCTGGTCATACAGGTGACCTTTCTCAACCAATCAGAATTAGTCAACATTTAGTTACACTTTTACCTAGAAATCAAAATACTATCAACATGTATATTCTGCCGTACAATCTTGACGTGGGTAAGCAGGGTGTGTTCATTAGGACATACAACATAAAACATTTTGCAACGGAAAACAAATGAGCGGTTCTTTTTTATTTTTTTCATCGGTGGCAGGAATGTTGTTCCACAGCCTGTAAACATTATCATGCCTAACTCCAATAACCCAAATTGATCATTCATTAAGCTTCTCCACTGAAACCTCCCATGTGTTTTTCTTCCTTATCTACGGCAAACGGCAAAGCCAAGAATAACAGGAACTTCTTTGCTTTCTTATGCTCTTTACAAAGTTTTGTGGCTTTCTCAGAGCTTTTGAAGTCGTTCGGAAATCACAGAGAACTGCTATTAATTAAAGTCTGTAAAAAGTCTGTGTACGGATACTGCAGTCGATGACTAATGAAAATCGTGCAATCTCTGTGTGCTATGGGCTTTAATACCATCCACGCTATCACTTTATAGCCATGTCTGGCTTAGAATATCATGACTGAAAACTGATCTGACTGATTAAAGGAATATGATGACTTAAAAAGTAGGAACTGATTGATCAGAAGGGGTACACCCTTTTTTCCATGGCGCATGTTTTGATATCAGAATAAATTGAGTTGACAAGATAAATATAGGATTTGTATATCGGGGGGGGGGGGGGGGGGATCACAATCACCAGGAGAACTAGTCTGAAAGGAAATATTTCCCCACACCTAGTTGGGTTTCACCTAGGCATGGGATTCAGAAATGGAGCACAGAGATATATTTCCTTCCTGGATTGAAAGCAGGAGAATTACTCGACAATAAGAGCCACAACTGACAAGGCTGTTTATATTCTGTCTCTCCATACCAGTAGTCCAGTATGTTGATAAAGGCTCACTCCAGAACCATTTGGTATGTTATAAAGGTACAATCAATGAGTATTTCTCTATCAGCTTGTCTTCTACTTCGAGTGGCTGAACTATCCATTATCCAGTGTTTTTGGACTAGTTTTACAGTTGGATAAGACAGTTTGGATAGCAGTAAATCTTCCTGCTAAAGCGTGAGATAATTCTGCAGTGTGACTCAGTGGAAATGTAAGAGTAATGGGACAAAGGTCCTATAGTGGTTACTATTGTGCTCTTCTCAACAAGCCCCCTTAAGAACTGCCGAGTCAGCAGTCTGGCTTGTCAAGAACCTTAACCACGTTATATTCTACTCCTTCCAGGAAAGTAGTTGTCCGTTTTCTGACTGTCACAATAACATTATATAACAGGCGACTTCATTTCAGCTCAATTGTGTTGTTTTTATTAATATGAAACCTGAAGACCCGAAAAGAGCTACGCCAGAAAATGTCAAAGCCGCAATGACTGGCTCTTTCTGACCGTATCAGTGCTAGGCTAGCAGCTAGGGAGAGCTGAGAGAAGGTAAACGCTAAATCACCATTTCAAAGGCTCTGGTTGGCGCCTTGTGAAATTTATGGCATTCCGTCTGTTCTCGACCACTCCTTGTGCACATTGTGCCGGCCGGCGCTGCCAAATGTGAGAGGAATATAGATGCTAGGCCTAATTGCCAACGATCGCCCTTAAAGTCTGCCTCTATAGTGTAATGGCTAAAATCAGCGCAAGCTGTTTCTCATTTGACCGCATATTAAGTGTTCCTCCTCCGCCGAGTTTGGAGTTTGTGCTCCCCCTCCCCCCTCGCTCTTTCGCTGTGTGTCTCACTCTCTCTCTGCCCTGTCATTTCCACCTATTGTAATGAATACAAGTCCTCCACAATCAGAGTTCATCAAAGTATTTCATCAAAGTTTTTAGGACCAGAACACATTGAGCGTAGTATACAGTAGAACAGGTTCTAGAATGTTCTAGAATGCAATTCTAGAATGTTTATTTCTTCCCAGCGAGACTGCAAGTGTTAGCCCCATGGCCTGAGCTATAGATCTGATAGGAAATAGGACAATATGATAAAAAGGTGTGATTTTCCAGTACAAAATTCACTAATTTATGGGGAGAATACAGTAATTTATGGGGAGAATACAGTAGTAGATGTGTTCAACAGTGGGTTTGCATTACGGAGGTCAGGAGGAAGGTGATCCCATTGCTGCCTATGGAAATGGAGAAGTGGACTCGTTGGCACACCTGGAGTGTCAGACATACACAGGGTTCTGGGTTCTGCCACCTGGCTGTCAGCCTGGTCTGCATTGTACTGTCCTGCAGGCTCAGGACTCACTGTCGTGCAGAGGAAAATAACATGACGGTTAGTCAGCAGTACTAGGGGAGGAATTAGGGAGGTTATTTAACTGGTCTATTCAGTTGATTTGAACAGGGACCATGTACTACAAAAACACACCTTTCAGGACACCTGACAAATGATACATTTGTATCAGATTTAGCTGACAGCTGATTTACATCTGCAAGTGGGTTCAAAGAATAGACCAGAACCCAGAGTCCTTAAGAATGAGATTCATTGACTCATTTCAAGTCCAATTCAAGAATGGAGGGGAAAAAGTGACATTTTCTGAATGAAATTGAACCCCAAACCAACCCTTAAATTGTCTGCGGGCTTCAATATGTAGTTTCAGGAGTGAGGTAGACAGGAGAGGACACTGCAGAATATGTGTACCTGGAGTTTACATCCTACTACAACTCTGCTGGTCAGGAATCCATGATGAGGTTTAATGTGTGGAAACGTCGTGACTCTTGCTGCGGCTCTAACAGTACAAATCCGTACAAGACGCTCCACTGCGTACAACAGTCCACACGACCGCAAGCCGCTGACAAACGAAACCACAACAGTCCACACGACCGCAAGCCGCTGAGAAACGAAACCACAACAGTCCACACGACCACAAGCCGCTGAGAAACGAAACCACAACAGTCCACACGACCACAAGCCGCTGACAAACGAAACCACAACAGTCCACACGACCGCAAGCCGCTGACAAACGAAACCACAACAGTCCACACGACCGCAAGCCGCTGACAAACGAAACCACAACAGTCCACACGACCGCAAGCCGCTGACAAACGAAACCACAACAGTCCACACGACCGCAAGCCGCTGACAAACGAAACCACAACAGTCCACACGACCGCAAGCCGCTGAGAAACGAAACCACAACAGTCCACACGACCGCAAGCCGCTGAGAAACGAAACCACAACAGTCCACACGACCGCAAGCCGCTGAGAAACGAAACCACAACAGTCCACACGACCGCAAGCCGCTGAGAAACGAAACCACAACAGTCCACACGACCGCAAGCCGCTGACAAACGAAACCACAACAGTCCACACGACCGCAAGCCGCTGAGAAACGAAACCACAACAGTCCACACGACCGCAAGCCGCTGAGAAACGAAACCACAACAGTCCACACGACCGCAAGCCGCTGAGAAACGAAACCACAACAGTCCACACGACCGCAAGCCGCTGACAAACGAAACCACAACAGTCCACACGACCGCAAGCCGCTGACAAACGAAACCACAACAGTCCACACGACCGCAAGCCGCTGACAAACGAAACCACAACAGTCCACACGACCGCAAGCCGCTGACAAACGAAACCACAACAGTCCACACGACCGCAAGCCGCTGACAAACGAAACCACAACAGTCCACACGACCGCAAGCCGCTGACAAACGAAACCACATTTGACAAATGTGATTATTATGAGGAAAGTGCATTGTAACAGTGGCGAGAGAAGGAATGTGATTGAATGTTGCCCCCTTTGTCTAAATGAAGGAATCTACAGTAGTATCTAATGAATCTAATCATTGACAAATATTTAATTTATCCCCTACTTGTGTGTGGCGGAGTCATGGAAGATTGTATTTAGACTAGTCTGTTTTTTACAGGAATTTTCTCATTTTGGTTTGAGACTAATTAGCTGTGTTTAGACAATTTTTTTGGCCCGTGTTTATTTTTGAACCAGTTGTTTAAACTGAGAAGTCTAACAGAAGGTTTGAATTTGACGGCGAAGGTCTGACGTTTAGGTTGCGCTCGCTCTTTGCCGCTGGCTTGAAGCAACGTCTCTGTGTGCTGCTGGTTCATGTGTCTGAGGTTCTTTTGATATCCCAGGTCCCCTGGCATAAGGGGGCTCGAGTGCGTGTTTACTTCAATTACCGAAATACATGGCCTTTTTTTCAAGCATATGAGTTGCATTTTGTGAAGTTCCCTCGACGAACTCTTCCTAAAGTGTCCTTGAATTGAGTTGGTCATACCATTCATCCACACAGTAACTTAGAAGATCGTTCCTCACTTACCAGACAACATTTCAGGGTCAGGCTGTTGAAATGAGACGGTGCTTTCTACATTTTTTTTCTTCATTTTCTTTCAGCCATCAAGACTATGACTTCATCTCAGGGACACGGATGCGTAAGATGGCTCGCGAAGGACAGAACCCTCCGGAAGGCTTCATGGCCCCCAAAGCCTGGGCTGTCCTGGTGGAGTACTATCAGTCCCTGGAGAAGGCTACCTAAGGTCAAATGTGGTCAAAGGTCAAAATGGGGAACATCAGGGTCGTATTCATTAGGGCACACCATAGTAAAACTTTTTCAAACGTTTTTCACCAGGAAAAACAAAAACAAGCGGTTGTCATTGGACAAGTCCAGATAGTCCCTGCCTGCTTCAGTCTGTTTCCCTCTGTTTGGTGCCTAATGAATAAGACACAGCTATCTCCTCTAAAACAGTTAAAAGATTAATACGAGGACCACTCAACAGCTAGATGTCCCTCTCCAACGCACACACCTCTCTTATTCTCCCCTTCTCCTGTATTTTCTCCTCCTCTCCTCTCTTCCTCTTTCGTTCTGCTGCTACTGCCACTGGGCTTCAGTCTTACCACACTGAGTATGTACTTTATTTAAACTCACCATTAGAAATTGGTTTCTCTAATTGTGCAACTATCAGTATTTTTAAATGTGTTTTAAACTGGGTTCAAATGTTCATTTTAAAAGGTGTGAAGAGGCAAAGATTGTTGTTTTTAGAGAAGTTTCCTCATGATGTGACAAGATGTGGTTTAGTTGAGGATGAAAACATGAAACATGTAGGAAGTCAATGCCCCTCTTAGTAATGTTTCCTACAACTCTTACCGTGTCCATGGCTAACGTGATCATATTGATTATTTTGAGTGTTTGGCTTTGTCCCTTTGTCCCATGCACACTTCAAATAAGTCAGTGGAAAGCGTAGACTCATTTAGTGATCTGAAAACAAGCCATTGCTGTGTAGCTGCAGTATGTGGGCAACTGTCATCTGAGGTTGTTGGCCTGACTGGAACTGTGGTTTGAATTGGAGTTTGCGGTCAAGTTGAGTGCCTTGCCTTTGTCAATCGTTCTCACACAGAGACATTGCACCCCCCCCCCCCCCCCCCCCCCCCACACACACACACACACACACACACACACACACACACACACACACACACACACCTGTTCATACTCCCACTTGCCTCTGTTACATTAAAGCGGTCCAATAGATCCAGGAAACGATCTGCAAAGCAGATGAGAACCGAACTAATGACTAAACCTTTAGAAAAACATCCTGTTTTACCATTGGCTTTATTTCTCCATACTGATAAATGATGTTCTCTTTTTACCTTGATGTAGCATGTAGTGAAGTGTTTACCACCTGTGACTGTTTTAGTGAACTATCAGTATTTATTTTTTTAGTGGATGTTTATCACACAGGAGGTTGGTGGCATCTTACTCTGGGAGGACAGGCTGGTGGTAGAGACTGGAGCAGGATAGGTGGAATGGTATTCCATTTGGTCTGTTCCAGCCATTTATTCTGCGCTGTCCTCCCCTCAGCAGCCCCCTGTGGTCTGTCACTATATATATATTTTAGTTTGTTTTCTTGTTTTAATATTCTTTGTACTGAGTTATGATATTTTCCATTTGGTTATTACTGTACAAACATGGGTCTGCTCTGCCAGTATGGCCGGAAGAAAAGACATCGGTTTATATATTATTGTCCATGTTCTCCAA
Source organism: Oncorhynchus mykiss (assembly GCF_013265735.2). Taxonomy (NCBI): domain Eukaryota; kingdom Metazoa; phylum Chordata; class Actinopteri; order Salmoniformes; family Salmonidae; genus Oncorhynchus; species Oncorhynchus mykiss. The sequence continues at coordinate 5,907,702 of NC_048583.1, read as the reverse complement.
TAAAGCATTTTTAGCAAATGAATATATTTTGTATTTAATTGTTTTGTTGGTTAGCCACTGGCCACGATAGCTACATATAAATAAAATGCTTCCAGACTCTCAAATATACTGTGTCAAAGAATTCATGTTTAACTCAGAACAAAATCTAATTTGCTTCAAGAAGAACTACCATTGATGAGCTTTTACTGACTTAAACCAGAGTAGGTGATCTCATTCCCAATGTATACCGTTAAAATACCCTGCCATCTCCCATCAGGCACATATAGTGCTGACGTATGTGTGACAACCTGTAATGTTTCAACTGGTCCTGTTGTACGTCTCAGTGCCTCATGTCCACACGTTTTATATAGGAGTTTCCATTCGTTTTTAATATTCTCAGACCCGGTACATTGTGCTCACTGCTCAATCACGGTAAAGAGCCCCCCTTGTGCTCCATCTCTCTCCTTCTGTCTCTCCCTCTGTTTCTGAGACACACACACACACACACACACACACACACACACACACACACAGTCCCAGCTCCCAGCTGTGGCCCAGATGCGTGGGCCCTGTGAAAGTGGAACACACAGGGTAAAAGCATGGCCTTAAGTCGCCCCTCTCAGACAGGAGGACCCTGGATATTCCATCTAAGCCACCTCATGGAGACGTCCGTAACCAATAGACCTGCCTGCCAGCAGTCATTTTTCTACACCGCGTTGCCAGACCTGGTTCAATCTCAAATGGTAATCAAGCTCGGACCTCAATACCTCTTCAAAGGGAGTGCTGTTGTTTTTTTAGCTGTAAATGAAGGAATGCTGTAGGGATTGGGAAGCTTGCCTTACATTTTGGTTGTCCTTTTAACTTTCTCTGGGGGAATGAGGGGGTGTAGTTCTCTTGGGGGGGGATTCAGGTGTGCAGAGTTATACTGCAGATTCCCTTCAACCCTTGTGATGTTCTAGATGGATCACACACATTGTATAAGAAGTGATTATACCATCTATCACTCCTTTTCATCTGTATGAAGAATCGAGACAATTTTTCAGATGGCTCTACCTTTAATCAGATGTGGCTTTGAACTTTTGTCATCTCTGATTTCATCAAATTTGCCAACGAGTATTCCTTTACAACATGGCTGGCTGCCAGCCCCAAATATACTACTAGAAAGATGTTAATGCTTCTACTAAAGTTACTGTGCCATGTACCTGTCTGTCTACTCACCTGTCTGTCTACTCACCTGTCTACTCACCTCACCTGTCTGTCTTCTCTACTCACCTCACCTGTCTGTCTGTCTACTCACCTGTCTACTCACCTCACCTGTCTGTCTACTCACCTCACCTGTCTGTCTACTCACCTGTCTGTCTACCTGTCTGTCTACTCACCTGTCTGTCTACTCACCTGTCTACTCACCTCACCTGTCTGTCTACTCTACTCACCTCACCTGTCTGTCTGTCTACTCACCTCGTCTGTCTACTCTACTCACCTCGTCTGTCTGTCTACTCTACTCACCTCGTCTGTCTGTCTACTCTACTCACCTCGTCTGTCTGTCTACTCTACTCACCTCGTCTGTCTGTCTACTCTACTCACCTATATCACTTATTCATATTGACTTGAATTACAGTCTCACATCGTCAGGACAGTCTCACCATTTTACTTTTTGTTATCTTGGCTAAAACTGTAGAACAACTTTGCTGAAACTGTTTCCAGACAGTTTTATGTACAGTACAGTTTGAGATTTCCATAAATGCTAGACTTGACCGGAGGTGCTATACTGTGGGATATCTACTTTGAAAGCAGTTTAGAAATTGGCATTGCATGTACTAGAATGGAGGCAAATGCAATAAGGAAAAATGCAACTCAAGTAACATCTAAGGACTTACATATAACTAGTGGCCAGCTGATCAACTGGCAATGTAACAAGATGCCTTAGTACAGCAGGCTTAATGTACTGTAATGCCATTTGCAATTGATGTGAAAATAATGATCTGTTCCTCCTCTAGCACATCCACCAATATCTCTGCTATCCCAGAGATTCTCCAGTCCATAGAAATGCACAGTGACCCATGCGTGGCACATATGATGACCTCACACCCCCTCTCCATCGCCAAAAGATTCTGCCACTTACATGGATTCCAGCTGCATTTAACTTCAATTTCCCCCCATCTGGTTCTAGTTCCCATTCAAAGCCAGCCATTATAAAAATAGGCTGCTTCTTCTTCTTCTCTGCAAAATGCAATACAATGGTATATACACCAGGATGTCTGGGGACTCTGGACAGATGAATCAAAGCAAAGCCAACTCCAGCCTGTCATAAAATAGGACAGGGGGGATTGTCATCCTTATGTCTCTGTTCCCAGATCAAGTCCATACGGACTCCATAGCATCCTGGTCACATGGTCTAGAGAGATGACTATATAATAACAGCATAATAAAGTAGGCTAGCCTGGCTCCAGATCTGTTTCTGATGTGTAGCCAACTCCTATGGTCATTTGCATGACAACGATCAGGAACCAGGCGAAATACAGTATACTAAGTCTTGGAGCTTGGCGGTCCATTAAGGGGTGTTGTGGAGACAGCTGTAGTTGCGTAATGATCGTTTCTCTTTATCGGAGTATCGTCACCACGGTGTTTACACTGTAGCTATGTGATCCTATTACCTTTTTTTTGGCTCCCGTCATGAATTAGTGTAGTGATGTCATCCAGAGTGGACATAAATCGCTATGAAAAGACTTGATAACATCAGCCTGGGGGTTAATGACAAATGATTGGCCGCTGTCATGTAAACACACATTGTGTAGCCTCGCTACTTCTACTCGCTGTTGATATATGATACTGAAGACGTTATTACTACAACATCTCGGCTGGGATAAATCCATTAAGGTTTATTATGTTATCCTGCCTGTTCGTCGTGTCAGAGTGAGACGGGACAGGCCGGGAGACCATTACCTCAGTAGAGGGGGAAGACTAGAACATATGAAGAGGAGGATATCATTCATCAAATGATCCTGCTCTGGCCCGCCGCACATCAAAAGGATATGCATCTGTTTCAGGCAGGGAATGAGGGGAGGACCAAGGAGGAATTCTTCCAGGCTGTTTTACCACACAGGGGTAAGCTGCCTGACAGGCACGTACTGAGGTGGGCTTTGAGAGCAGCCTAGCTCCAGGCCAGCTCCAGCCTGCTGTATCTACCCAGCCCATCACCTTCCCCCTACAGTCCTACCTACTGAGCACTAGCTGTCTGACAATGGGTACATTCCACCTGCCTGGTATGCCTGCCTACCACCTACCTGGAGGAAAGAGATGAGGGATTTTCATGATGTCACTGCTGGGTGCAGTCCCTAAGCATGTCATGCCATAGAACGTATGGTATGGGGACAACAAGTTGGGAGAAGCTAGGCCTAGTTCTAACAACATTGCCATGGCAATAATATCTAAACATTTCTTTGTTTTATTTGCGGATTCCACCAGACCAGTCAGCCCTCTCTCTGTCTCTCTAGAACAACTGCAGGCATCATTATGGAATTGTCAGTCAAAGACAGCCACACATGTTTGTTTATAATGGCAGGTTTGCAATGAGCCTTGCTGAATGCAAGTTGTCAACTACCTACTAACAAACATAGTACAAACATGATTCAAGCAAAGATGATGAATGAATCGTTGATAGTAGCCTTTGATAGCATGACACCGTTTATGCCACTGCCACACAGAGGGGATGACCGTGACATTCAAGTGATAGGCTGGCACACCGGTAGTCATTGAAGAATTCCCACTCATAATCTCTATCAATCTCCCCACGCGCCTCTCATGTTGAACAACGGACCACATGTAGCCGCCAGAATAAAGGAAAGGCCTCAGTAAATGAAGGAAACAAAGTATATTGAACGGTTAAGCACAAATGTTAATTAAGCATTTAACATCCCATCATGCTGAGGGTCATGTATAAAATGCCCAGTGGCCCATTATTTTATCTACCATGTCTAGAAGAAGAGATCTCAGTGACTTTGAAAGAGGGTCTCAAAGAGCTGAGAGGGTGTGTCTGTGTGTCTCAGTCACCGGACATCAACCAAATTGATTCTGGAGCGGCGCCTGAGACACCATCAACTAAACACCAAATGATGGAATTTCTCGTGGAAGAATGGAGTCACATCCCTCCAATAGAGTTCCAGACACTTGTAGAATCTCTGCCAAGATGCATTGAAGCTGTGCTGGCAGCTTGTGGTGGTCCAACACAATATTAAGACACTTAATGTTGGTGTTTCCTTTATTTTGGCAGATACCTGTATATTTGTTCATGAAGGCTTGGAGTTGTGAACTTGATTTCACTACTGTTACTATTGATACTTGGAAGTTGTGCAGCGAAGGGAGGCTACTAAGGTGAGCAACGGAGGCCTTATGAAAGGTGAGTATCCGAATGAAATAGAATAGAAACCTGAATGTTTAAAACTATAGTTTATCGTGCTCTATAGTAAACAAATTTGGCTCGCTGTGACTGCTAACTATTGTCATTGGCTCCTAGCTCTCAATATCGAAGAATTTAGCTTTGCCTCTAGTCTAGGCCCATGTCCAATGACCTCCTGCATATTTCACACCTGCATCATAGTACCACGCCTCTGAAACAACACAAGCCCTAACAAGAGAACCATTCAATCCACTGTACTGTTTTCAGGTGCATTTGAATGGCATGAATGAATAGACTTAAAGCACCTGGACACACAAGAGGACGACAACACATGGATTGTTCCCCCCTGCACAGTGCCTCTGTCTGCATGATATCTCCTGTCTGCTGGGGTTCCCCAAAACTTCACTCCTTGACACGTAGTGTACTACTCTGCTGTTGTCCACATGCCAAGAAGGGTCAGTCTCTCTTTCTCTGTCATGTTCTTTCTCTGTCTCTCATCTCTTTCTCATGCTCTCTCTCTATCATATATATATATATATATATATATATATATATATATAAGTTTACATACCCCTTAGCCAAATACATTTAAACTCAGTTTTTCACAATTCCTGACATTTAATCCTAGTAAAAATGTCCTGTCTTAGGTCAGTTAGGATCACCACTTTATTTTAAGAATGTGAAATGTCAGAATAATAGTAGAGAGAATTATTTATTTCAGAAGTTTACATACACTCAATTAGTATTTGGTAGCATTGCCTTTAAATTGTTTAACTTGGGTCAAATGTTTCAGGTAGCCTTCCACAAGCTTCCTACAATAAGTTGGATGAATTCTGGCCCATTCCTCCTGGCAGAGCAGGTGTAACTGAGTCAGGTTTGTAGGCCTCCTTGCTCGCACACGCTTTGTCAGTTCTGCCCACACATTTTCTATGGGATTGAGGTCAAGGCTTTGTGATGTCCACTCCAATACCTTGACTTTGTTGTCCTTAAGCCATTTTGCCACAACTTTGGAAATATGCTTGGGGTCATTGTCCATTTGGAAGATCCATTTGTGACCAAGCTTTAACTTCCTGTCTTAAACTGTTGCTTCAATATATCTACATAATCTTCCTACCTCATGATGCCATCTATTTTGTGAAGTGCACAAGTCCCTCCAGCAGCAAAGCACCCCCACAACATGATGCTGCTACCCCTGTGCTTCACGGTTGGGATGGTTTTCTTCGGCTTGCAAGCCTCCCCCTTTTTCCTCCAAACATAACAATGGTCATTAAGGCCAAACAGTTCTATTTTTGTTTCATCAGACCAGAGGACATTTCTCAAAAAGTATGATCTTTGTCCCCATGTGCAGTTGCAAACTGTAGTCTGACTTTTTTATGGCGGTTTTGGAGCAGTGGCTTCTTCCTTGCTGAGCGGCCTTTCAGATTATGTCGATATAGGACTCGTTTTACTGTGGATATAGATACTTTGTACTGGTTTCCTCTAGCATCTTCACAAGGTCCTTTGCTGTTGTTCTGGGATTGATTTGCGCTTTTCGCACCAAAGTACGTTCATCTCTAGGAGACAGAACGAACGCGTCTCCTTCCTAAGCGGTATGACAGCTGCATGATCCCATGGTGTTTATACTTGCATACTATTGTTTGTACAGATTAATGTGGTACCTTCAGGCATTTGGAAATTGCTCCCAAGGGTGAATCAGACTTGTGGAGGTCAACAATTATTTTTCTGAGGTCTTGGCTGATTTCTTTTGATTTTCCTATGATGTCAAGCAAAGAGGCACTGGGTTTGAAGGTAGGCCTTGAAATACATCCACAGGTACACCTCCAATTGACTCAAATAATGTCAATTAGCTTATTAGAAGCTTCTAAAGCCATGGCATCATTTTCTGGAATTTTCCAAGGTGTTTAAAGGCACAGTCAACTTAGCATATGTAAACTTCTGACCCACTGGAATTGTGATAGAGTGAATTATATGTGAAATAATCTGTCTGTAAGCAAATTGTTGGAAAAATTACTTGTGTCATGAACAAAGTAGATGTCGTAACCGACTTGCCAAAACTATAGTTTAACAAGAAATTTGTGGAGAGGTTGAAATACGAGTTTTAATGACTCCAACCTAAGTGTATGTAAACTCTGACTTCAACTGTATATATGTGTGTGTGTATATATGTGTGTGTGTGTGTGTGTGTGTGTGTGTGTGTATATATATATATATATATATATATATATATATATATATATATATATATATATCTTCCTAATTCTCTCTCAAGAAACCACAGTCTGCATAAGATCATAGGATCTGAACATATATCTTTCCTAAACCAATCTCAGAACTGTAGTCAGACTGTAGAGAGTGGAGATACCGTATGCCTGAGGGGTACAGGAGAGATAGGGTTGAGGGGTACAGGAGAGATAGGGTTGAGGGGTACAGGAGAGATAGGGTTGAGGGGTACAGGAGAGATAGGGTTGAGGGGTACAGGTGAGATAGGGTTGAGGGGTACAGGAGAGATAGGGTTGAGGGGTACAGGAGAGATAGGGTTGAGGGGTACAGGAGAGATAGGGTTGCTACAGCAGTCAGCCTGTAATGTCTTAAAGTTGAAAAAGGTTTGGAGAGAGACAGAGTGAATGGGTCATTTTGATGCATAGAATATGGGGGAAAGAATGTTGAAGTATAGGCCTAGGTCACGTGATCAAGCTTTAGTATAATGAAATAATGTCAATCCAATCTATCCATATTGAGATAACACACATGTGTCTCTTGACGTGATCTCTACTACATCTTTGCACCTGGAAATAAATCAAACCGACCACATGTTTTTACTGTTTTTAATAATCCACTTTACCGCCATACAGCCGCTATACAATAGCTCCCTCCCTATACAACATCTGTGTGTTGACCCCATATCATATCCTGTGCAACGTAGATCACACAACACAGGCACCTGAGTTCACTCCAAGTTCACAAGGTAATACTCACGTCGTAAGGGATAATTGGTACCTGTGTGAGTGACTTCCAGACGCTTGTTTTTCAGAAATAAAGTGTAGTGATGCGGTTTCAGCTCTCAGCAGCCTCTACCTTGGCAGGGCACCTTTTGGCAATCTCAGATTCCCCGCGTATCATCAGATGTGCTGCTATCCGATGTCACCTTGTACTTGTCTTGGACATTGTTCTAGCTTTGATCATAAATTGCCGTAATTATTCCGGTGGCCTATACTTTACAGCCTACTTCCCGTAAGAAACACAATTCATGGAACAGGAGAAGCCGGTGCTGTGGTAGTTGTACAGTACACAAGCACAGCGGGGTAAAGGGGAGTGGCCTACCTGACTGGATAAATGGGCCCAATTAAATGCGTCTTTTATGTTTTTCATCAGCAATGCACTTTGCAGCTCTCGCTGCTGCTGCTATTGTGCCGCGTCGTCTCTCAGGCTCTTCATGACTGAGTCCGGATGTGTAAACGAACCGAGGGTGAAATTGAACCAGCTTTTTTTCTCTACCTCCTCCCTCCATCCTCCTATTTTTCTTTCATCTCCAAAACACAAATAAATAAATGAAGAGAACCTGAGAGGTGAATGTGGGGAATTGTTCATTTGCGGGTTCCGGAAAACAGGAGAAATCAGGACTTAAATTGGGGGTGTTTGACTGACTCATTTGGCTTTTAATAGTGACACACACACTTAACCCTAGAGTGCCCACACTTTACCGTAATCACATAGGCTACTGTGTCGCTTGTCTTTCTTCTACCCTCTTGTATATATGGCTGGGATTTGCCAAGGACCTCACGACACGATATTATCACAATACCTTATTCCCGATACGATAGGTATTGCGATTCTCACGATTCTGTATGTATTATGATTTGATACTGAAATGTTAGTGCGATTCGATGCTCCAAACATATTGCTCACCATATGTTTATTGCAGAGGGACAATAGAGAGCCATGAGAAAACAAGTTTGGATCAGTCATGGAAATAAAAGTGCTGAAAAAAAATTGGCTCCTTATTTAAAAAAAAAGATGGAGAACAAGCTATGAAGGAAAAATACTGGAGTTTGCAGGTACAGCCAACTTGTGTAAAAAAATAATATTGTGATATTGAAAATAAAAGGTGAACTATTTACTACACAACAAACATAAGATTAAAAAACAAAAGAATGACACAAACTGACACTAAAAAGCACCCTGAGGAAAACAACAGTGAAAATGTGTTTTAAGATCTCTTTAAAATATGTCCACAGTTTCGGCCCCCCTTTCAGCCCCCTCAGGTTCATATCATCCAAAATAATATCACACTATGTAACTAGCAACTTTTCCCCCTATCACTACTTGTACACAAACATCCATCTATCACTCCAGTGTTAAATTGCTCTGTTGTAATTATTTTGCCACTATGGCCTACTTATTGTCTTTACCTCCCTTATCCTACCTCATTTGCACACATTGTGTATATATACATTTCTAATGTGTTAGTGACTGTATGTTTGTTTATTCCATGTGTAACTCTTTGTTGTACAGTATGTGTCGAGACTGCTTTGCTTTATCTTGCCCAGGTCACAGTTGTAAATGAGAACTTGTTCTCAACTGGCCTACCTGGTTAAATAAAGGTGAAATAAAAAATGTAAGCAATGAGACCCAAGGGGGCATGTTATATTGTGAATGTACCACAGCGAAGAGCTGTTGTTTGGCACGATGCGTTACCCTTTCTTAGCTTGTTATTATATGCAACAAACATGTACGAATTCACAGCAGCAGTGATATGTTTATAATTTGCATGTCGCTGAAATATTTTCCCAGTTAGACCGTCATTTATTTCCATCAGACATTTATTGCAGACCACTTACTGGCATTGTTTTCTGGTCGTTAAAGCACTAAGACTTGGTCTGTTCAGTCAGTGTGGTTTTCCAGAAATATGGAGAGAAAAATTCCAGTGATTCTCTATTTTTGCCCATAGAAGGTTTTATTGCTGTGAGAATGATGGGATTCCCTTTTCACTGTTCCTCGGAGAGACAGTGCATGCAGCCTCCCTGTGGTATAGCCATTCTGATCGCTCCCCACTGGGACTCGTGGCTGCAGGTTGAATGACTGTCTGAGCAGCTCCTGAAGTAGCCCAGCTGTCTTGACTGGCTCATTACTGATCATCAACAAAAGATCCTATACCGTCGTCCTCCTCTTTAGCAATACACAGGCCACGTCCGTCGGCTGTATCAACGCATGTAACTTCAGTCAGAATTGAGAGGAGAAACCGGATACGACCTTCTCCTTCGCGTTCCAAGGGGTTACGCATGTTTTTGTTTCCGTTGTCCAGAAAGTCCCTCATCCTCATATCACAGTTAGTTAATCACTCGTCTCCATAGAGGACTGGAGCCCACAGACGAGCCGAGCTGAGCTGAAATGTTGAAACCCAATCAATGTTTACACTATAACACAGTTAACGTAAGCCAATTTTCAAGGTTAAGTGTAAAAGCAAATTCAATTTTGATCCGCAGGATTTAAACTGCCGATGACTATCTGAGAAAAGGAGAGACATGGCATGGCACATAGACAACAAGAAGGTGAAAATCACAGTTTGGAACGGAACACTGGCCCAGGCTCAAATTGATCTCCAATGTTATTTTTCTCTCAGTCTTTTCATTCTCAGCCACTTACCGAAAAAGGCAATATTATGAGACATGCCCTGATCTAGAATAACAAATATGACTTGGACTGGGCCTGAAATTATGTTGAAATGGTAAGCGTTGTCATCAGTTGAATGTGTTGGATAGGATTAAAAGAAGTTGTACTTTTTTGTCCAAATGTATGACCTCTCTTGATGTATGGTAGTAAAATACAACACAGAAGAGATGATCTCTCATATCCAAGACTAATACGAAACAGCTTTTTCTGGCCCGTAGGCCTGCAGAATGTTCATCCTTACTGCACAGCACAGTGATTCATACATTTCTACAAAAGCAGAATTCTCTGAAAATGCATTCTGGTTGCCGGGGACGAAACTTCTCTAGTAGTTTGTCCCAAAAAAATAACTGATGTTAATTGAAAACCTGACTTTCTGTCATTTCAAAAGGGACCTCGGCGCCCACAACAATTATGAAATGCAACAGCTGGTTTCTTTACTTTGTAGAAATGCTCTGTCGTCGAGTTTGAACATTGTCCATATTACTAAATAACATGGTTCCCGTTTCTTTACCGTGACATTTCTTTATGGGAATCGTCTTGGTAACAGTAATGAAAATATAGACCCGTCAACAGTATCAGATACACATCCTCCGGGAGGTCATTACTTTATGATGTGGTATGTTCAGAATCAGATGCCATCCACAAAGGATTCGCCAGTCTCAAAGACGCTTCCCTAGGTGCTTTGTGTCAGCCAGTCAACCCTTTGCATTAGGTACATATCACAGGAGGCTTCTGGGGGCAGGACGGCTCATAATAATGGCCGAAGCGGACTGAATGGAAACCATGTACAGGGCATTCGGAAAGTATACAGACCCTGTGACTTTTTACACATTTTATTACGTTACAGCCTTATTCTATTATTACGTTACAGCCTTATTATATTATTACGTTACAGCCTTATTCTATTATTACGTTACAGCCTTATTCTATTATTACGTTACAGCCTTATTCTATTATTACGTTACAGCCTTATTCTATTATTACGTTACAGCCTTATTCTATTATTACGATACAACCTTATTCTATTATTACGTTACAGCCTTATTCTATTATTACGATACAACCTTATTCTATTATTACGTTACAGCCTTATTCTATTATTACGTTACAGCCTTATTCTATTATTACGTTACAGCCTTATTCTATTATTACGTTACAGCCTTATTCTATTATTACGTTACAGCCTTATTATATTATTACGTTACAGCCTTATTCTATTATTACGTTACAGCCTTATTCTATTATTACGTTACAGCCTTATTCTATTATTACGATACAACCTTATTCTATTATTACGTTACAGCCTTATTCTATTATTACGATACAGCCTTATTCTATTATTACGTTACAGCCTTATTCTATTATTACGATACAGCCTTATTCTATTATTACGTTACAGCCTTATTCTATTATTACGTTACAGCCTTATTCTATTATTACGTTACAGCCTTATTCTATTATTACGTTACAGCCTTATTCTATTATTACGTTACAGCCTTATTCTATTATTACGTTACAGCCTTATTCTATTATTACGTTACAGCCTTATTCTATTATTACGTTACAGCCTTATTCTATTATTACGTTACAGCCTTATTCTATTATTACGTTACAGCCTTATTCTATTATTACGTTACAGCCTTATTCTATTATTACGTTACAGCCTTATTCTATTATTACGTTACAGCCTTATTCTATTATTACGTTACAGCCTTATTCTATTATTACGTTACAGCCTTATTCTATTATTACGATACAGCCTTATTCTATTATTACGATACAGCCTTATTCTATTATTACGTTACAGCCTTATTCCCCTCATCAATCTACACACAATACCCCTTAATGACAAAGCCAAGACAGGTCTATAGACATTTTTGCAAATGTGTTAAAAATAAAAACCTAAATATCACATTTACATAAGTATTCAGACCCTTTACTCAGACCCTTTACCCTTTACACTTGGCAGTGATTACAGGGTATGATGCTACAAGCTTGGCACAGCTGTATTTGGGGAGTTTCTCCCATTCTTCTCTGCAGATCCTCTCAAGCTCTGTCAGGTTGGATGGGGAGCATCGCTGCACAGCTATTTTCAGTTTTTTTAAGAGATGTTTGATCAGGTTTAAGCCTGGGCTCTGGCTGGGCCACTCAAGGACATTCAGAGACTTGTCCTGAAGCCACTTCTGAGTTGTCTTGGCTGTGTGCTTATAGTCGCCCCAGTCTGAGGTCCTGAGCGCTCTGGAGCAGGTTTTCATCAAGGATCTCTCTGTACTTTGCTCTGTTCATCTTTCCCTCGATCTTGACTAGTCTCCCAGTCCCTGCTGCTGAAAAACATCCCCACAGCATGATGCTGCCTCCACTATGCTTCACCGTAGTGATGGGGCCATGTTTCCTCCAGACGTGACGCTTGGTATTCAGGCCAAAGAGTTCAATCTTGGTTTCATCAGACCAGAGAATCTTTTTTCTCATGGTCTGAGTCCTTAAAGTGCCTTTTGGCAAACTCCAAGTGGGCTGTCATGTGCCTTTTACAGAGGATTGGCTTCTGTGTAGCCTCTCTACCATAAAGACCTGATTGGTGGAGTGCTGCAGAGATGGTTGTCCTTCTGGAAGGTTCTCATATCTCCACAGAGGAACTCTGGAGCTCTGTCAGAGTGACCATCGGGTTCTTGGTCACCTCCCTGACCAAGGCCCGTCTCCCCTGATTGCTCAGTTTGGCCGGGCAGCCAGCTCTAGGAAGAGTCTTGGTGGTTCTAAACGTCTTCCATTTAAGAATGATGGAGGCTCCTGTGTTCTTGGGGGACCTTCAATGCTGCAGAAATGTTTCGGGACCCTTTTCCAGATCTGTGTCTCGACACAATCCTGTCTCGGAGCTCTACGAACAATTCCTTTCACCTCATGGCTTGGTTTCTGCTCTGACATGCACTGTCAACTGTGGGACCTTATATAGACAGATGTGTGTCTTTCCAAATCATGTCCAATCAATAATATAATTTAACACAGATGGACTCCAATCAAGTTGTAGAAGTATCTCAATGGAAACAGGATGCACCTGAGCTCAATTGACCCCATTACCCTTTTTTGACAAGCTACTTCAAAGCTGTAATGTTTACATTTATTCTGATTATTTCCAGGGATACACAACATCTTGAAATATATGTAGATATCTTTGTTAGAAAGAATGCTATATTTCCCTTGATGTAACAAGGTTGAATGTAAAGAATTGTTCAATATACCCCACTCTCCCATCTACGTAAGTTATTAGTTATGTTTTTACTATGTATAAGGTTGATTGGGATACCAAAAGCTGTTTACTGACACACAGCCTGACACCCACTTCTGCCAACAAACGTCCAGCCACCAACCTACATGTGACCTGTCATCTGGCATGTGACAGGTCTGCGGTGTTTGTCTCCCCGGTGGCAACATTGTGCTAACATTAGCTAGAGTAGTGTTACTCCACTTTTTCCCACTCTTGAAAAATTGCAGCGTTGAGAGGCACCAAAGTGAGAAATGCAAGTGCAAACAGCTTCGCTCCCTCCAACACTGCTGAAATACACCACCCTGCCAAGACCCTAGCTGGGTACAGTATAATTCAGCCTTTGGCTCCCTGTGCTATTAAGCTGTCATATATAAAATCCAACAGTATTATGACTACTGTTTTCTGCCTAGATGCAATACTTTAAAGCGACTCATAAAGAGGCACGATCATTTATTTCCAGACTTTTATTATGTATTTTCACCTTTTTTCATGTTGCAATAACAAATATTTATTTGAATTATTTGAATAATTATTTTAAATAAAGAAGGTAAAAAGTATTTTTATTGGCATACAACAATTTAAAAAATAATCTTAATCCAAACCAGATGAAGACAAACATTTGATACAACGAAACTCAAAAGCACCTCCGTAAAGCTCTGAGAATTTTCATCATTTTGTGGTGGAATTGGACACTACAATTATCTTTTGAAATGATAGGCTAACTGTAAACATTTTGAATAATCAAATGCAACTGGTTGGCCATGAACAATAATCAGAAATTGTATCCAACGGACATATATAAAGGTAATAGCTCTTTCGATTAGTCAAATCAAATGTACTTGTACTACCGTAAAGTGCTGCGATAGGAAGATTTTTATGGTCCGTTATAAACTTGTTAATGAACCTCTATATCTGCCGCTCATCCTGTCTGCTTTAGCTGTTTATTTGCTAGTTTGATTGTCTGGCTGCAGCTCCCAGCTTTCTCTGAGATTTTTCTACTGTAAATCACATCCAAGCAGACAGTCTGACTGCCTAAAGCCCTGGCTGGTGTACAGAAACTCAACCTTTCTCAGGAGTTCTGTTTAATGAAAGGATTTAGTAGTACGCTGATCTAGGATCAGGCTTCCTGTGACAATGCACACCTGTACATTGGAACCGTCATGAGATCTGAAGCTGGTCTTCTTTCTCAAAACACTGACGGATCATCCTCATCTCCACACAAGTGTAATTACTGTCATCGAGAAAAGGTTGTTGCTTAATTATGTTAACACTATAATCTGCTTGCTGCTGGTTGGCTTTGATAAGCTCAGGTAACATGTGGGTGTGTTGGTTCTGTTGACTAGATGAAACCACACCAGATAACACGGTGGGACAGTTTGGGGACGGCGATGTAAGACGACATGCTCCAGCATGCATTGTAAGGGTATCAATTCAAGTCAATATTGTTCAAGTCAAGGGCGCAACTTTCACTGGGGGGGGCATGTCCCACATTCTGAAATTGCATTTTTGTCCCCCCTAGTTTTATCATTGGAATGTGATACACAACCAGGCAACAGTGTGTTTTTAGGACCATGCGGACGCCTCCGAGCGGTCGGGTACGCTGTTTGGAGTGTTTATCCGACTGGATAACAAAAAAACGAACAAAAATCATTACGTCCCCCCCACTTCTAAAACCAAAGTTGCGCCCCTGGTGGGGGACGGTTATGTAAAAGGACATGCTTCAGCCTGTATTGTAACGGTATCAGTGTACTCAATCGGAGACTGTTTGTTCAAGTCAATATCAAAGAGTCTTAGATTGCCTGTTTATCTCATATTCCCCCTGTGTAACAGTTCATTAAAACAATTTCCATGTCCATTTGTTGTTAGTCGGACTGCCATGTCATAGGTGCACAGATTAGTTTTTAACATGGCCCGTAGCTCTTATGTTCTTCAGAGTCAACATTTCTGGGAAATATTACGAGCTGCACTTTACATGGGAAGGAGGGGACATTTTGTTCTTTGCCGTTGCTTGGGGAGATGGTTTTCTCTTTGTGGCGGTTCAGTACAATGGTTTTCGGTGGTTTCCCCCCGTTGACCACAGACACTTTGTTCACTTTCTCAAGGAGGAATTCCAGGCCCAGCGGCCAAGGCCTCCTCCGCATAGTGACTGAGCATCAAAACATGCCCAATATGCATCACATCTGCCCCCAACAACTCCCATGGGGACGTCATGTTGGCACATCAGTTGGAGATGACATTCTCCAGACCTGGTCTTAGCAACTCCCATGGGGACGCCATAACAAATGTGTTTCTCTGTACCACAATTAGGCCTCAGACTGCAATTTCCAACTAAATATTGCAGCTGGAGACTTGAAGTGCAATTGTGAAAGACATCATGAGCCTTCTACGTTCTGTTAAATTATAATTTACATATCCTGATTTGGCTTTGGCTTACACTTATATAAACGGTTCTCCAATTGTTGCCACTTTTATTAGGGTTAACCTACTGGAGTTCATTAAGCGTGGGTGTAGGTGCTGACAGACCAACAGACCTCCATGAAGTCTAAATGGGGTAGGGACGTCCAAAGGATCCCAGATAGCAAGGACCATCTGAAAACTAGACTAGTGGTGGAGCTGGCTAGCCATTCTTAGTATCTAGTTAGCTAGTCATCTAGTGACATTAACAGCTAGCCATGTTAGCACCTGGTACTGTTCTAGCCTCACATAGTTAACGTTAGACTACTTTGTGAATGTTGAAATAGTTATGCAAGTGCGTGAACCAAGGTACTTGTCAGCAAACTAAACTGATTGGAGTCTGTTACGCAAATACACTTGTCCCATACAGGCCTACATTTCTCATCACTCACTCTTCATTGGTACCATCTCATTCAGTCACCTAAACCCAGGGTTTCCCAAACTCGGTCCTCGGGACCCCAAGAGGGGCACGTTTTGGAGTCTGCCCTAGCACTACACAGCTGATTGAGATAATCAACTAATCATCAAGCTTTGATCATTTGAATCAGCTGTGTAGTGTTAAGGAAAAATACTAAGTGTGAACCCCACGGAGTCCCTAGGACAGAGTTTGGGAAACACTGATAACCATCTTCTCTCACGCAGTGTCAATACACCGTCAGCCCATCCTTCATCAGTATAGCCTCTCATTTGTACAAGTGGACTAAGAGATTTACTACAGCTCAAGTCTTTCACACCTAATCTGTCTTCATAGTGGTGGGTTATACCCAGGACGTCCCAGCTGGCATGCATTATAACATAGGCTTACATTCGCTTGCATATATACACACACGCACGCACACACGCTATTATAGCGTAGGTAGGCACAGTGTATGGTTAAATAACCCTATCAGAGTGACAGTGGGATCCCTGCTTGCACATGGATCCTATTTGTAAAGCTGGAGCCAACAGGGCCCTCTCTAGTGGTATCTCCTTATGAATAATTTTTATTCAGTCTCGTTGTCAGTGACACATCGCTCCAAACCAGTGGCGTTGTTGGTGCTGATGAATACTTTGTCTGTCAGAGCAAGAAAAACAGACACCTCGCTGCATGTGCGTGGCTGCTGTGCTGAAATGGATCTAGTTCAAATAAACGACAGAAAAAGTAGGCTATACTGTAGGTGCCAACTGACCTGAACATCTTATGTCCATATGGGATTGGTGTGTTTCTCAGGGAGGGTTCTTCTTCTCTTTCTAGAGAGTGAGAAGGTTCTTCTTCTCTTTCTAGAGAGTGAGAGGGTTCTTCTTCTTCTCTTTCTAGAGAGTGAGAAGGTTCTTCTTCTCTTTTCTAGAGTGTGAGAGGGTTCTTCTTCTTCTCTTTTCTAGAGAGTGAGAGGGTTCTTCTTCTCTTTTCTAGAGAGTGAGAGGGTTCTTCTTCTCTTTTCTAGAGAGTGAAAGGGTTCTTCTTTTCTCTTATAGAGAGTGAGAGGGTTCTTCTTCTTCTCTTTTCTAGAGAGTGAGAGGGTTCTTCTCTTTCTAGAGAGTGAAAGGGTTCTTCTTCTCTTTTCTAGAGTGTGAGAGGGTTCTTCTTCTTCTCTTTTCTAGAGAGTGAGAGGGTTCTTCTTCTCTTTTCTAGAGAGTGAGAGGGTTCTTCTCTTTTCTAGAGAGTGAGAGGGTTCTTCTTTTCTCTTATAGAGAGTGAGAGGGTTCTTCTTCTTCTCTTTTCTAGAGAGTGAGAGGGTTCTTCTTCTCTTTTCTAGAGTGTGAAAGGGTTCTTCTTTTCTCTTATAGAGAGTGAGAGGGTTCTTCTTCTTCTCTTTTCTAGAGAGTGAGAGGGTTCTTCTCTTTCTAGAGAGTGAAAGGGTTCTTCTTCTCTTTTCTAGAGAGTGAGAGGGTTCTTCTTCTCTTTCTAGAGAGTGAGAGGGTTCTTCTTCTCTTTTCTAGAGAGTGAGAGGGTTCTTCTTCTCTTTTCTAGAGAGTGAAAGGGTTCTTCTTTTCTCTTTTCTAGAGAGTGAGAGGGTTCTTCTTCTCTTTTCTAGAGAGTGAGAGGGTTCTTCTCTTTCTAGAGAGTGAGAGGGTTCTTCTTCTCTTTTCTAGAGAGTGAGAGGGTTCTTCTTCTTCTCTTTTCTAGAGAGTGAGAGGGTTCTTCTTCTCTTTTCTAGAGAGTTAAAGGGTTCTTCTCTTTTCTAGAGAGTGAGAGGCTTCTTCTCTTTTCTAGAGAGTGAGAGGCTTCTTCTCTTTTCTAGAGAGTGAGAGGGTTCTTCTTCTCTTTTCTAGAGAGTGAAAGGGTTCTTCTTTTCTCTTATAGAGAGTGAGAGGGTTCTTCTTCTTGTAGTGTGAGAGGCTTCTTCTCTTTTCTAGAGAGTGAGAGGGTTCTTCTTCTCTTTTCTAGAGAGTGATAGGGTTCTTCTTCTCTTTTCTAGAGAGTGAGAGGGTTCTTCTTCTCTCTTCTAGAGAGTGAGTGTATTTGAATCAATGTCCCAATCTGGAGCATAAAACCACCACAACAAGAGACAAGAACAACAGCAAAATAACATGTGTGCTTTGTATATCCCCTTTTATAACTAATATATTCAGCCTCTACCTGTTCCTGAGGCGTTGTGTTTTAGTTTACTGTCCTGAAGCTCCCAATCTCAGGTCAATTATTTCAGGTTGGAAATCAGAAATAAATCAGTTGATGGTCGATGCCAAGTTTACCTTAAACAATATTCAAGGCAGAATCTGCAGTCATAACGTAGTTGAATGATTTAGCGAAGACAATATCTGCCCTCATGCCGCGGATTATCTTGTCATAGGTAAATGGAAGGGAATGGATAGCTCCGTTCCTCTCTAGCTTTCTTCATAGGTTCCTGTCTTCTAGGGAGTTTCTCCTAGCCACTGTGCTTCTGCATTGCTTGCATGTTGATGTACATTGTCCTGAATCTTGGCCTGGAGGCAGAACTGAGCGATTTCCACTAGATGGTCCAGTTGCAAAGTCAAAATATTGTAAATATTCATGAAAACAAAAATGTGCTTTTCAGGTCTTCATTTAAGGTTAAGGTTAGAGGCATTAGGGTTAGCAGTGTGGTTAAGGTTAGATTTAACATCATATTTTATGACTTAAAACCTGTTCCAGCTAGTGACCACTCTGCAGATAAGATGGCGAAAAAGGTTAACCTGTGCATTGCTTGCTCTTTGGGAGTTTTAGGCACTTTGTTACAACTGCTGATGTAAAAAGGGTTTATAAAATACATTTGATTGATGGATGGATGGATGGATGAATGATGGAGATTGGATGGATGGATGATACATAAAGCGGAGGGAAAAGGATGAGTGATTTATAATGTTAATCATCCCAAGGAGCATCATTGGTCAGTTGAGACAGAAAGAAGCCACTGATTAGATGTAAGTGGAGCGAGAGAATGTCTTTATTGTTTAGAAACTTCTGTATGTGTAATGTTTACTGTTATCTTTTATTTCACTTTTGTATATTATCTACTTTACTTGCTTTGGCAATGTTAACACATGTTTCCCATGCCAATAAAGCCCCTTGGAGGGAGGGAGAGAGAGAGGGAGGGAGAGAGGGACTACCTCATCAGTCACCACACAATGGTAAAGAAGAGAAGATTGACATTTTTGCGTGATGAGCTCATGCTGTGACCAAGATAAAGTCTTTGGCTAATTGAACAGAAGGGCTTAGAACCGAAAGGACGGCTCTTTCTTTAGTCTCTCGTTTGTTCCGGAAACTTCTTTGAGGTCTCTGTGTTCAGTAATGGATGTTGGACAGAAGACACATAACAGGAACTTATCTTTTGGAATAGTCTCCTCTCGAAGACCATCCAGTTTTACCTCATCTTCCTTTACCACCGGTAGCATAGATTTGCTTAGGTTTCGGCTTCACCATGGTGAAATTGGAAACATACCTCTAGTCGCTGGGCATGCCGCTCTCGTTCTTTTTAAGTTCTTCCTTCCTTTTTAATGTGGGCTTTTGAGGGGAGAAGACAAAACAGGCTTTCGCAGGTCAAAGTTAACACCTTGAACCATCTGGACAGAGAGCATATCCAACCAATAAAAACATCAAGGCCCACGAGGGATTATAGTCTGATTGTAGTAAAAAACAACCCACCTCTCTGTTAGGAGGATTAGTGTGTGTGTGTGTGTGTGTGTGTGTGTGTGACCCATGGAATATAGACAAAATAGAGAAAGAACAATAAGAGTGGGCATTTCACTGTAAGGTGAATTTTCTTATTTGTTTTATTTATTTGAGGAGTGAAGTGTCCATTTGTTTCAGTATACTTCTCCTCGTATGGATGTTTTCCTACTAGACATACTAGATGCCGTCTTCAAGTGATTATATAGATACAGGTATCTGCCAAAATAAAGGAAACACCAACATAAAGTGTCTTAATAAGGCGTTGGGCACCACAATCCAGAACAGCTTCAATGCACCTTGGCATAGATTCTACAAGTGTCTGGAATTCTATTGGAGGGATGTGACTCCATTCTTCCATGAGAAATTCCATCATTTGGTGTTTTTGTTGATGGCGGAGGAAAACGCTGTCTCAGCCGTTGCGCCAGAATCTCCCATAAGTGTTCGGTTGGGTTGAGATCATGCTCATCAAACCATTACGTCACCACTCCTGCCCTGTGGATGGGGGCATAGCCATGGTAGCCAAAATAACGGCCACTATAATGGCCTGCCCAGCATGATGGGATGTTAATTGCTTAATTAACTCAGGGACCACACCTGTGTGGAAGCACCTGCTTTCAATATACCTTGTACCCCTCATTTATTCAAGTGTTTCCATTATTTTGGCAGTTACCTGTACGCACCGCAGCCTATATTAATTAATCACAGTGAAGAGATTCAGCTCACCAACACACTACCTCACACACACTACCCTTTACCTCCTCAACATGTTTTTGTCCTTACTGTGTGTGTGTGTGTGTGTGTGTGTGTGTGTGTGTGTGTGTGTGTGTGGGGGGGGGGGGGGGGGGGGGGGTGGTATGTAGTCACAGGTGGCTGAAATGTGTTGTTTACCACTGCATCTGTTTCCTGTATGTCCCTAACCATGGTCACACCCAAAGACTCACATTTCCCAGTCGCCTGACCGCATCACTTCCTGTATCTAGTGTCTGTAACTGACCTCAATGACTTTGGTAGGCAGTGTTATCTATCTTCTCTGGCCTGGCTATAGAGCGTGCATCATGGGATACGACCGTCTTGTGTACGTGTTGGAGATTACAGTATGACTTCGGTCCTAAGGAGGCTGTGGCCAAAGCCTCAAAATGGGGTGTGAAATTCCTCTTTTGGCTAAATGGTGGTTTGTGTTGATTGCATGCTTACTCATAGTTGACTGTTCCCCCTCCCCTTCACCAAGATATATCATTGTCCATATCTTCATTTTTCCCCAAGTAAAAGTTTTTCAATTTTTTTTGTCCAAACCTCAAAATATCCCAACACCGACTCACATATTTCGGTGACCCATGACTGAACTTGGATCAAAATACACACTGAAGTAACAGAGGGGTTATTCACAGTCACATACGGATTCTTGCGGTAGAGAATGAATTGTGGGTACATTTCATTTGAAATGTGTCTCACAATTCTTCCCCTGACACCCTGAAGGTCTTCTGGAATCAATTGTCGCCTCAACAGAGTGTCAGCACTCTCAAAGAAAGACTCTCTCTCTCTCAATAAACCCACAGTCGCTTCTTCTGCCATATTAACTGTCCTGGCTTCAGGCATTGAGTGGCGGTTAGAGTAGGGTACAAACATTCACTCATTGAGAGAATGTTACTTAATAGAAATGAATGATTATTCCCTCTGTAGCTCGGTTGGTAGAGCACGGTGATTGCAATTCCAACAATGTGGGTTCGATTCCCGGGACCACCCTAAATGTATGCGCGACAGTAAATCGCTTTTGATAAAAGCATCTGCTCAATGGTATACATTATATGTTATAGGTGGATATAATGTAGGCTAATGTTCTCAGTAGTGGGTGATCAAGTTAAGCATGGACTCGTTTTACTACCAGAGCTCATCCCTTTCATGCAGCTTTTTTCACATCATCATTAGAGTTGCATCATGCAGCCTTAGAATGTATTAAAAATCCAAACACATAGTCCAACATTTGTATCACAACTAAAGTTGTATATGAAGCATATAGTTGGACCTGTTTCTTTGTCAACCTCTCAACACAGAATGTGCGCACTCCTTCACATCGTTGGAGAAAATATCCTTTCTGTTTGATTCATCTATGTTCAATTATATTCTTCATACTATAAAATAATATAAAATAATGTCACGGAATTCTAATCAAATCTTCTCTTCTGAAATGAGCTAGTGTAGCCCACAGCCACCAGGACCTAACATAAGGACAACTCTGTTCTTCTGAAATGAGCTAGTGTAGCCCACAGCCATCAGGACCTAACATAAGGACAACTCTGTTCTTCTGAAATGAGCTAGTGTAGCCCACAGCCATCAGGACCTAACATAAGGACAACTCTGTTCTTCTGAAATTAACTAGTGTAGCCCACAGCCACCAGGACCTAACATAAGGACAACTCTGTTCTTCTGAAATGAACTAATGTAACCCACAGCCACCAGGACCTAACATAAGGACAACTCTGTTCTTCTGAAATGAGCTAGTGTAGCCCACAGCCACCAGGACCTAACATAAGGACAACTCTGTTCTTCTGAAATGAACTAGTGTAGCCCACAGCCACCAGGACCTAACATAAGGACAACTCTGTTCTTCTGAAATGAACTAATGTAGCCCACAGCCACCAGGACCTAACATAAGGACAACTCTGTTCTTCTGAAATGAACTAGTGTAGCCCACAGCCACCAGCACCTAACATAAGGACAACTCTGTTCTTCTGAAATGAGCTAGTGTAGCCCACAGCCACCAGGACCTAACATAAGGACAACTCTGTTCTTCTGAAATGAACTAGTGTAGCCCACAGCCATCAGGACCTAACACAAGGACAACTCTGTTCTTCTGAAATGAACTAGTGTAGCCCACAGCCATCAGGACCTAACATAAGGACAACTCTGTTCTTCTGAAATGAACTAGTGTAGCCCACAGCCACCAGGACCTAACATAAGGACAACTCTGTTCTTCTGAAATGAGCTAGTGTAGCCCACAGCCATCAGGACCTAACATAAGGACAACTCTGTTCTTCTGAAATGAACTAGTGTAGCCCACAGCCATCAGGACCTAACATAAGGACAACTCTGTTCTTCTGAAATGAGCTAGTGTAGCCCACAGCCATCAGGACCTAACATAAGGACAACTCTGTTCTTCTGAAATGAGCTAGTGTAGCCCACAGCCACCAGGACCTAACATAAGGACAACTCTGTTCTTCTGAAATTAACTAGTGTAGCCCACAGCCACCAGGACCTAACATAAGGACAACTCTGTTCTTCTGAAATGAACTAATGTAGCCCACAGCCACCAGGACCTAACATAAGGACAACTCTGTTCTTCTGAAATGAGCTAGTGTAGCCCACAGCCACCAGGACCTAACATAAGGACAACTCTGTTCTTCTGAAATGAACTAGTGTAGCCCACAGCCACCAGGACCTAACATAAGGACAACTCTGTTCTTCTGAAATGAACTAATGTAGCCCACAGCCACCAGGACCTAACATAAGGACAACTCTGTTCTTCTGAAATGAACTAGTGTAGCCCACAGCCACCAGGACCTAACATAAGGACAACTCTGTTCTTCTGAAATGAGCTAGTGTAGCCCACAGCCACCAGGACCTAACATAAGGACAACTCTGTTCTTCTGAAATGAACTAGTGTAGCCCACAGCCATCAGGACCTAACATAAGGACAACTCTGTTCTTCTGAAATGAACTAGTGTAGCCCACAGCCATCAGGACCTAACATAAGGACAACTCTGTTCTTCTGAAATGAACTAGTGTAGCCCACAGCCACCAGGACCTAACATAAGGACAACTCTGTTCTTCTGAAATGAGCTAGTGTAGCCCACAGCCATCAGGACCTAACATAAGGACAACTCTGTTCTTCTGAAATGAACTAGTGTAGCCCACAGCCACCAGGACCTAACATAAGGACAACTCTGTTCTTCTGAAATGAGCTAGTGTAGCCCACAGCCACCAGGACCTAACATAAGGACAACTCTGTTCTTCTGAAATGAGCTAGTGTAGCCCACAGTCATCAGGACCTAACATAAGGACAACTCTGTTCTTCTGAAATGAGCTAGTGTAGCCCACAGCCATCAGGACCTAACATAAGGACAACTCTGTTCTTCTGAAATGAGCTAGTGTAGCCCACAGCCATCAGGACCTAACATAAGGACAACTCTGTTCTTCTAAATGAGCTAGTGTAGCCCACAGCCACCAGGACCTAACATAAGGACAACTCTGTTCTTCTGAAATGAACTAGTGTAGCCCACAGCCACCAGGACCTAACATAAGGACAACTCTGTTCTTCTGAAATTAACTAGTGTAGCCCACAGCCACCAGGACCTAACATAAGGACAACTCTGTTCTTCTGAAATGAACTAATGTAGCCCACAGCCACCAGGACCTAACATAAGGACAACTCTGTTCTTCTGAAATGAGCTAGTGTAGCCCACAGCCACCAGGACCTAACATAAGGACAACTCTGTTCTTCTGAAATGAACTAGTGTAGCCCACAGCCACCAGGACCTAACATAAGGACAACTCTGTTCTTCTGAAATGAACTAATGTAGCCCACAGCCACCAGGACCTAACATAAGGACAACTCTGTTCTTCTGAAATGAACTAGTGTAGCCCACAGCCACCAGCACCTAACATAAGGACAACTCTGTTCTTCTGAAATGAGCTAGTGTAGCCCACAGCCACCAGGACCTAACATAAGGACAACTCTGTTCTTCTGAAATGAACTAGTGTAGCCCACAGCCATCAGGACCTAACATAAGGACAACTCTGTTCTTCTGAAATGAACTAGTGTAGCCCACAGCCATCAGGACCTAACATAAGGACAACTCTGTTCTTCTGAAATGAACTAGTGTAGCCCACAGCCACCAGGACCTAACATAAGGACAACTCTGTTCTTCTGAAATGAGCTAGTGTAGCCCACAGCCATCAGGACCTAACATAAGGACAACTCTGTTCTTCTGAAATGAACTAGTGTAGCCCACAGCCATCAGGACCTAACATAAGGACAACTCTGTTCTTCTGAAATGAGCTAGTGTAGCCCACAGCCATCAGGACCTAACATAAGGACAACTCTGTTCTTCTGAAATGAGCTAGTGTAGCCCACAGCCACCAGGACCTAACATAAGGACAACTCTGTTCTTCTGAAATTAACTAGTGTAGCCCACAGCCACCAGGACCTAACATAAGGACAACTCTGTTCTTCTGAAATGAACTAATGTAGCCCACAGCCACCAGGACCTAACATAAGGACAACTCTGTTCTTCTGAAATGAGCTAGTGTAGCCCACAGCCACCAGGACCTAACATAAGGACAACTCTGTTCTTCTGAAATGAACTAGTGTAGCCCACAGCCACCAGGACCTAACATAAGGACAACTCTGTTCTTCTGAAATGAACTAATGTAGCCCACAGCCACCAGGACCTAACATAAGGACAACTCTGTTCTTCTGAAATGAACTAGTGTAGCCCACAGCCACCAGGACCTAACATAAGGACAACTCTGTTCTTCTGAAATGAGCTAGTGTAGCCCACAGCCACCAGGACCTAACATAAGGACAACTCTGTTCTTCTGAAATGAACTAGTGTAGCCCACAGCCATCAGGACCTAACATAAGGACAACTCTGTTCTTCTGAAATGAACTAGTGTAGCCCACAGCCATCAGGACCTAACATAAGGACAACTCTGTTCTTCTGAAATGAACTAGTGTAGCCCACAGCCACCAGGACCTAACATAAGGACAACTCTGTTCTTCTGAAATGAGCTAGTGTAGCCCACAGCCATCAGGACCTAACATAAGGACAACTCTGTTCTTCTGAAATGAACTAGTGTAGCCCACAGCCACCAGGACCTAACATAAGGACAACTCTGTTCTTCTGAAATGAGCTAGTGTAGCCCACAGCCACCAGGACCTAACATAAGGACAACTCTGTTCTTCTGAAATGAGCTAGTGTAGCCCACAGTCATCAGGACCTAACATAAGGACAACTCTGTTCTTCTGAAATGAGCTAGTGTAGCCCACAGCCATCAGGACCTAACATAAGGACAACTCTGTTCTTCTGAAATGAGCTAGTGTAGCCCACAGCCATCAGGACCTAACATAAGGACAACTCTGTTCTTCTGAAATGAGCTAGTGTAGCCCACAGTCATCAGGACCTAACATAAGGACAACTCTGTTCTTCTGAAATGAGCTAGTGTATCCCACAGCAATCAGGACCTAACATAAGGACAACTCTGTTCTTCTGAAATGAGCTAGTGTAGCCCACAGCCATCAGGACCTAACATAAGGACAACTCTGTTCTTCTGAAATGAGCTAGTGTAGCCCACAGCCATCAGGACCTAACATAAGGACAACTCTGTTCTTCTAAATGAGCTAGTGTAGCCCACAGCCACCAGGACCTAACATAAGGACAACTCTGTTCTTCTAAATGAGCTAGTGTAGCCCACAGCCATCAGGACCTAACATAAGGACAACTCTGTTCTTCTGAAATGAACTAGTGTAGCCCACAGCCATCAGGACCTAACATAAGGACAACTCTGTTCTTCTGAAATGAGCTAGTGTAGCCCACAGCCATCAGGACCTAACATAAGGACAACTCTGTTCTTCTGAAATGAGCTAGTGTAGTCCACAGCCATCAGGACCTAACATAAGGACAACTCTGTTCTTCTGAAATGAGCTAGTGTAGCCCACAGCCATCAGGACCTAACATAAGGACAACTCTGTTCTTCTGAAATGAGCTAGTGTAGCCCACAGCCATCAGGACCTAATATAAGGACAACTCTGTTCTTCTGAAATGAGCTAGTGTAGCCCACAGCCATCAGGACCTAACATAAGGACATAAGGACAACTCTGTTCTTCTGAAATGAGCTAGTGTAGCCCACAGCCACCAGGACCTAACATAAGGACAACTCTGTTCTTCTGAAATGAACTAGTGTAGCCCACAGCCATCAGGACCTAACATAAGGACAACTCTGTTCTTCTGAAATGAGCTAGTGTAGCCCACAGCCATCAGGACCTAACATAAGGACAACTCTGTTCTTCTGAAATGAGCTAGTGTAGCCCACAGCCACCAGGACCTAACATAAGGACAACTCTGTTCTTCTGAAATTAACTAGTGTAGCCCACAGCCACCAGGACCTAACATAAGGACAACTCTGTTCTTCTGAAATGAACTAATGTAGCCCACAGCCACCAGGACCTAACATAAGGACAACTCTGTTCTTCTGAAATGAGCTAGTGTAGCCCACAGCCACCAGGACCTAACATAAGGACAACTCTGTTCTTCTGAAATGAACTAGTGTAGCCCACAGCCACCAGGACCTAACATAAGGACAACTCTGTTCTTCTGAAATGAACTAATGTAGCCCACAGCCACCAGGACCTAACATAAGGACAACTCTGTTCTTCTGAAATGAACTAGTGTAGCCCACAGCCACCAGGACCTAACATAAGGACAACTCTGTTCTTCTGAAATGAGCTAGTGTAGCCCACATCCACCAGGACCTAACATAAGGACAACTCTGTTCTTCTGAAATGAACTAGTGTAGCCCACAGCCATCAGGACCTAACATAAGGACAACTCTGTTCTTCTGAAATGAACTAGTGTAGCCCACAGCCATCAGGACCTAACATAAGGACAACTCTGTTCTTCTGAAATGAACTAGTGTAGCCCACAGCCACCAGGACCTAACATAAGGACAACTCTGTTCTTCTGAAATGAGCTAGTGTAGCCCACAGCCATCAGGACCTAACATAAGGACAACTCTGTTCTTCTGAAATGAACTAGTGTAGCCCACAGCCACCAGGACCTAACATAAGGACAACTCTGTTCTTCTGAAATGAGCTAGTGTAGCCCACAGCCACCAGGACCTAACATAAGGACAACTCTGTTCTTCTGAAATGAGCTAGTGTAGCCCACAGTCATCAGGACCTAACATAAGGACAACTCTGTTCTTCTGAAATGAGCTAGTGTAGCCCACAGCCATCAGGACCTAACATAAGGACAACTCTGTTCTTCTGAAATGAGCTAGTGTAGCCCACAGCCATCAGGACCTAACATAAGGACAACTCTGTTCTTCTGAAATGAGCTAGTGTAGCCCACAGTCATCAGGACCTAACATAAGGACAACTCTGTTCTTCTGAAATGAGCTAGTGTAGCCCACAGCCATCAGGACCTAACATAAGGACAACTCTGTTCTTCTGAAATGAGCTAGTGTAGCCCACAGCCATCAGGACCTAACATAAGGACAACTCTGTTCTTCTGAAATGAGCTAGTGTAGCCCACAGCCATCAGGACCTAACATAAGGACAACTCTGTTCTTCTAAATGAGCTAGTGTAGCCCACAGCCACCAGGACCTAACATAAGGACAACTCTGTTCTTCTAAATGAGCTAGTGTAGCCCACAGCCATCAGGACCTAACATAAGGACAACTCTGTTCTTCTGAAATGAGCTAGTGTAGCCCACAGCCATCAGGACCTAACATAAGGACAACTCCGTTCTTCTGAAATGAACTAGTGTAGCCCACAGCCATCAGGACCTAACATAAGGACAACTCTGTTCTTCTGAAATGAACTAGTGTAGCCCACAGCCATCAGGACCTAACATAAGGACAACTCTGTTCTTCTGAAATGAGCTAGTGTAGCCCACAGCCATCAGGACCTAACATAAGGACAACTCTGTTCTTCTGAAATGAGCTAGTGTAGCCCACAGCCATCAGGACCTAACATAAGGACAACTCTGTTCTTCTGAAATGAACTAGTGTAGCCCACAGCCATCAGGACCTAACATAAGGACAACTCTGTTCTTCTGAAATGAGCTAGTGTAGCCCACAGCCATCAGGACCTAACATAAGGACAACTCTGTTCTTCTGAAATGAGCTAGTGTAGCCCACAGCCATCAGGACCTAACATAAGGACAACTCTGTTCTTCTGAAATGAGCTAGTGTAGCCCACAGCCATCAGGACCTAACATAAGGACAACTCTGTTCTTCTGAAATGAGCTAGTGTAGCCCACAGCCATCAGGACCTAATATAAGGACAACTCTGTTCTTCTGAAATGAGCTAGTGTAGCCCACAGCCATCAGGACCTAACATAAGGACATAAGGACAACTCTGTTCTTCTGAAATGAGCTAGTGTAGCCCACAGCCACCAGGACCTAACATAAGGACAACTCTGTTCTTCTGAAATGAGCTAGTGTAGCCCACAGCCATCAGGACCTAACATAAGGACAACTCTGTTCTTCTGAAATGAGCTAGTGTAGCCCACAGCCACCAGGACCTAACATAAGGACAACTCTGTTCTTCTGAAATGAGCTAGTGTAGCCCACAGCCATCAGGACCTAACATAAGGACAACTCTGTTCTTCTGAAATGAACTAGTGTAGCCCACAGCCACCAGGACCTAACATAAGGACAACTCTGTTCTTCTGAAATGAACTAATGTAGCCCACAGCCACCAGGACCTAACATAAGGACAACTCTGTTCTTCTGAAATGAACTAGTGTAGCCCACAGCCACCAGGACCTAACATAAGGACAACTCTATTCTTCTGAAATGAGCTAGTGTAGCCCACAGCCACCAGGACCTAACATAAGGACAACTCTGTTCTTCTGAAATGAACTAGTGTAGCCCACAGCCATCAGGACCTAACATAAGGACAACTCTGTTCTTCTGAAATGAACTAGTGTAGCCCACAGCCATCAGGACCTAACATAAGGACAACTCTGTTCTTCTGAAGTGAACTAGTGTAGCCCACAGCCACCAGGACCTAACATAAGGACAACTCTGTTCTTCTGAAATGAGCTAGTGTAGCCCACAGCCATCAGGACCTAACATAAGGACAACTCTGTTCTTCTGAAATGAACTAGTGTAGCCCACAGCCACCAGGACCTAACATAAGGACAACTCTGTTCTTCTGAAATGAGCTAGTGTAGCCCACAGCCACCAGGACCTAACATAAGGACAACTCTGTTCTTCTGAAATGAGCTAGTGTAGCCCACAGTCATCAGGACCTAACATAAGGACAACTCTGTTCTTCTGAAATGAGCTAGTGTAGCCCACAGCCATCAGGACCTAACATAAGGACAACTCTGTTCTTCTGAAATGAGCTAGTGTAGCCCACAGCCATCAGGACCTAACATAAGGACAACTCTGTTCTTCTGAAATGAGCTAGTGTAGCCCACAGTCATCAGGACCTAACATAAGGACAACTCTGTTCTTCTGAAATGAGCTAGTGTAGCCCACAGCCATCAGGACCTAACATAAGGACAACTCTGTTCTTCTGAAATGAGCTAGTGTAGCCCACAGCCATCAGGACCTAACATAAGGACAACTCTGTTCTTCTAAATGAGCTAGTGTAGCCCACAGCCACCAGGACCTAACATAAGGACAACTCTGTTCTTCTAAATGAGCTAGTGTAGCCCACAGCCATCAGGACCTAACATAAGGACAACTCTGTTCTTCTGAAATGAACTAGTGTAGCCCACAGCCATCAGGACCTAACATAAGGACAACTCTGTTCTTCTGAAATGAGCTAGTGTAGCCCACAGCCATCAGGACCTAACATAAGGACAACTCTGTTCTTCTGAAATGAGCTAGTGTAGCCCACAGCCATCAGGACCTAACATAAGGACAACTCTGTTCTTCTGAAATGAGCTAGTGTAGCCCACAGCCATCAGGACCTAACATAAGGACAACTCTGTTCTTCTGAAATGAGCTAGTGTAGCCCACAGCCATCAGGACCTAATATAAGGACAACTCTGTTCTTCTGAAATGAGCTAGTGTAGCCCACAGCCATCAGGACCTAACATAAGGACATAAGGACAACTCTGTTCTTCTGAAATGAGCTAGTGTAGCCCACAGCCACCAGGACCTAACATAAGGACAACTCTGTTCTTCTGAAATGAGCTAGTGTAGCCCACAGCCATCAGGACCTAACATAAGGACAACTCTGTTCTTCTGAAATGAGCTAGTGTAGCCCACAGCCATCAGGACCTAACATAAGGACAACTCTGTTCTTCTGAAATGAGCTAGTGTAGCCCACAGCCATCAGGACCTAACATAAGGACAACTCTGTTCTTCTGAAATGAGCTAGTGTAGCCCACAGCCACCAGGACCTAACATAAGGACAACTCTGTTCTTCTGAAATGAGCTAGTGTAGCCCACAGCCATCAGGACCTAACATAAGGACAACTCTGTTCTTCTGAAATGAACTAGTGTAGCCCACAGCCATCAGGACCTAACATAAGGACAACTCTGTTCTTCTGAAATGAACTAGTGTAGCCCACAGCCATCAGGACCTAACATAAGGACAACTCTGTTCTTCTGAAATGAGCTAGTGTAGCCCACAGCCATCAGGACCTAACATAAGGACAACTCTGTTCTTCTGAAATGAGCTAGTGTAGCCCACAGCCATCAGGACCTAACATAAGGACAACTCTGTTCTTCTGAAATGAGCTAGTGTAGCCCACAGCCATCAGGACCTAACATAAGGACAACTCTGTTCTTCTGAAATGAGCTAGTGTAGCCCACAGCCATCAGGACCTAACATAAGGACAACTCTGTTCTTCTGAAATGAGCTAGTGTAGCCCACAGCCATCAGGACCTAACATAAGGACAACTCTGTTCTTCTACAATGAGCTAGTGTAGCCCACAGCCACCAGGACCTAACATAAGGACAACTCTGTTCTTCTGAAATGAGCTAGTGTAGCCCACAGCCATCAGGACCTAACATAAGGACAACTCTGTTCTTCTGAAATGAGCTAGTGTAGCCCACAGCCATCAGGACCTAACATAAGGACAACTCTGTTCTTCTGAAATGAGCTAGTGTAGCCCACAGCCATCAGGACCTAACATAAGGACAACTCAGAGGTATGCTATTCTGTTTTTCTGAAATTAACTACATTTTCTTCATATCATGTTTCTTTAGACCTGTCTAAAATAACTAATGGATTTATTGTGATGGTGCTACTTAGTCAACTCTTTGAAAATCAGCCATAGAATGCCAACTATTTGAGATAGTGTACCTACAGTACTTAAGTAACGCTAAGGGGTCACTAATGTGTTGGGGGAAGATCTAAAGGGGAATTTAGCTTATCGAAACCGACACTTGAAATCAGTATATGGGTCCCGCTCTGTGACTTTCCTGTCTGCTGCCAACATCACAGGTTTGGGGACAATGGCACATTGTGTGGTCGTCATTCAATCCCAGCGTTGCCATGCCGTAACATTGACATTGAGTGATGGCATAAAAATGATGTCACCCCGGCTGCCTTCGGGAAAAAACAAAGACCTACCTAACTTAAGACATGGCAAATCTGATCTGTGGTCAGATTAAAGCCAGACATCACTGGGAAGAAGAAAGACCTACCTACAGTAAAGACAATCTGATCTGTGGTCAGATTAAAGCTGTATGGATGACCAGGAGCGTGAAGAGACCTTAATAACATACATGGGCTCATTGATTACACAGCAATAAGGGACTCCAACTTCTCCTCTAGAGTGACGGAGTGGCAAAGATATTTTGTTGACTCTTTCTGGGGTTTGACTCCTCGCCGCCTCACAACAAGATGCTCCAGAATTACTTTAGTTTACATACTTCTGAGCTGAGGGATGACATCTGCTTATTTAGTATCTCAATGTGACATGCACAGCAGAGGAGGCTGGCGGGAGGAGCTATAGGAGGACAGACTCATTGTAATGGCTTGAATGGAACATTATATAACGGTATCAGACATATGGAAACCACATGTTTGACTCCATTCCATCTATTCCATTCCAGCCATTACATTGAGCCTGTCCTCCTATAACACCTCCCACCAGCCTCCTCTGATGTACAGTACCCCTCCCAGAATACTCTATCTTTACTGTCCCTCAGTAAGCTTACTGTAAAGAGGCCGATCATTTACTTCATGGATTATTTGTTTTGTTTCATGGCACAAATACTGCATTATTTCTGCCTGCTGATTTGAAAAATGTCTCTGAACTTAGATGGAATCTAAGTAGTTGTACATTTTCTCCTACAGGGAGTAACAAAATGCATGCCTTGGTAATTGTTGTGGTCATTTTTACAGAAGCCCTCTACAGTAAAGTGTTGTGAGTGTGTATAATAACACAGGACCAGCATCTATACTATACCACCATGTGTGCATACATGCATACACACTGTACATGCATACACGCACGTGCATGCACGCTCACACACTCACACACAGATAGATAGATAGATAGATTTTTTTCTTACCCAATCAACACTCTTCACAACAATAATTACCCTTACATTGATCTGCAGCTGTCCACACACTGCCTGCCTGTAATTCTTCCATTAACAATACTACAGCACGGTATTGTCATATTTTCGAGGTTGACCATTGATTCAATGGAATATTTGGAAAATCACAGTTTACCATGAGAACATGGTATTTATACGCTATTTTGGTCAAGCACGTCGTAAATCTCTCCCAAAGCGTTGCCCCCCAATGCATGCTGGGATTTTGGAATACTATACATACCTGGCTACCAGCGCTTTTCAGTCACGCTCTAGTGTAGTCAATAGACAGGCGTGCATAAATGCTCTGCTTAGATATGTCAGACAGCCACGCTGCGGAATAGTAGGACATTATTGAAGAAAAGCCTTACTAGTATCTGTATTCATCATTGCTCTCTATACTCCATCTGTAGACAGATGCCGTGAGGCTTTAGGTTTAATGTCCTTGTAAGGCTTTACTGTTCATCGAACACATGAGACATCATCATGGAATGCTACCAGTCTCCAAACGTCTTTTAATCTCTCAAATCAATTGTCTGTAGAAGCGTATCAGTAAGAGGAG
This sequence comes from Oncorhynchus mykiss, assembly GCF_013265735.2. Lineage (NCBI taxonomy): Eukaryota > Metazoa > Chordata > Actinopteri > Salmoniformes > Salmonidae > Oncorhynchus > Oncorhynchus mykiss. The sequence goes on along the minus strand of NC_048583.1, from coordinate 5,873,985 downwards.
ATCTGTCCCACTGAGGCATTTCAACCCAACAAATATATGTGATGACGTTAATTAAATCCACGTGGAAACAGATTGGATTTGCAAAAAGTCATCAACATTCCGTATTTTTTCCCCCACCTAACTTTTAACCTAACATTGTTGAATTCACATTAGTTATCATTTTAACCAAATGTAAATGAAAACTAGAAGTTGAACGGACGTCTGTGCACAGTGGGGTGTCTTCTTCAGAGACCTGCGACTCACGACTGTCACACTGCTGACAACAATGGTAGTGTGTCAGTGTGTCTCCACAGCCCTAGGCGAGGCAGAGGAGAGGGCATCCTCAGACGGCCGTTTGACTTAGAGTCAGGGGACGGCCTTTCGGGACACTTGATTATCAGAGCCCAGCTTTCATGTGGTCAGCGTTCTCGCTAAAGAGGGGTCACTGTTATCAATTCAGTAATCTGAGGCATTTAAAGGGAGCAACAGGGCGGCATTCTTGTTCCCGAAAAAAGGCTTGACTCTTAGCAAATAGACCTAATCCATCTTCCAGGCAAATCAGAGGAATTAACCCCGATAGGTAGGCAGCAGCATCTCTTTAAACAGAGCCACATGCGCGCACACACGCACGCACACGCACACACACACACACACACACACACACACACACACACACACACACACACACACACACACACACACACACACACACTCCTTTTCAAAATGCCTCCAATTGAACTTCCTGGAATGTGCTCCACAAAGTGAGAAGTCAGAGCTTGCGCAAGAAGTCGCCCAGTTTTTGATTAGAGTGGAGGAGGCTAACGATGCAAATCAGAGGAACAGCCTGACATGTATGTAGTCTGTGACCCGTTTGGAACAATGACCCTTTTGAATGAAGTGTACTGTAGTTCCACTGAGATGCTCAATCGCCTTAGGACGTACAGCTATTGTAAACACGTAGCCTATGGATAGGCTGACATATAGGACATGATATCAGTTACCAGCCATAGAAATACAAACAATAACAGCACTATCTTCCACAATTAAACAAAACACAATTTTCAGTTGGAAGTGCATGGATAACAGCTTTCTTAGCCTAACATGCAGCACATACACAGTAGCTGCGTCCACGTAGCCTATGGATAAACAGACAATATTCACCTAGAAATAGAAAGCATTTGGTTTATCGGTCCTTGTGGTCTTTAAATGGAATTGAGTGCCAAGCCTTAACAAGATGGCTGGCAGATGTAGTAGGAAGTGGTGGTGCCTCTCCAAAAACACAATGTGTTTCTGTCTAGTCCGTCGACATCTTTGTCTTGGTGATAATAGTCAAGTATGAACAAGACCCCTTTGATGCTTTCTCCAGGATGTCGTCTTCACTACAGATGTAGGATCTTAATTTGATCACCCTGTTGCAGGAGAACTTTCCTGTCATACAGGACATTTTAAACGTGTAGTGTATTAGAGATTTAAAAAGGTTTAGAGAGATTGTAATCTCCTCTTGTTTTTCCCTTGCCGAAAATGTTTTGTCCTCTACAACAATCTCCATGAATTATAATCCACATAATAATTCCCATTTCCTGTTGCTACAGGATTATTTTCCTGCTGTAGAAAACTGGCTCAAATGTAAGTTCCTGCATCTGTAACTGTATCTGCCCACTCTCCTTTTCTCCTGTTAGTCAAGAAAACGGAGGACTTGACTTTCCCCTCTTAATATTGCCAATTTCAATGATTCATTCGTTATTTTCTTATCTTCTGTGGTCCTGATAGGCTACATTTAGTAAGGGATGTATGTTGCAGGTGACGCACGTAGTTGTTGCTTATTGTTTTTCATTTGGCAGGAGTTGAAACAAAACCCTTTTCACATCACGTAGTTCTTATCTGGATTTCACAAGAAAAATGAATAACTCAAATAATACTGGAAACCACATGCTTTGTTTTTCCAACTTTTTATGGAAATACATTTCCAGACAGGCCGTCAACAACGGAATAAGTGATTGATTCCAGTCATAGAAATACGAAAAACACAACATTATTATCCGCAATTGAACAAAATAAAATATTCTCGTTGGAATTACATGGGATAATGGCTTTCTTCTTCCAGGATCTCATTATGGTTCACGTTCCGGAATCAAACGTTTGTCCTTCCTTTAATGGCCAACTGTGCTACAAATGTTTAGCCACCTGCTGAGACGACTCGGCCATCAAACGGTTCAAACCGCGTCATGGTCATCGCGTCTGCTTGGACCACAGAGGTGGTGGTGTATACACTACAGGAGACAGACAGACCGCTTGGATCATTTGTTTATCGTCTAGCTGGCCTGGGTGTGGCCAGCCCATCTGCAGGAAACGCAATGACTCACATCAAAGTCATACATCAAGAAGAGAACTACATTTTCTCTGGGTTTGACTTTGACCACACCAACGACCAACCCCAGCGTCACCACGCATGATTTATAGACGTCTGGTCTGGACCCAACTGTGGGGATGGGGAACGCTGCTTTTACAACTGCACAGGTCACAAGCCCTCCCGTTCAACTCCCCTCAAGTCAGAGATAGTCAGGGTGGGCTCCAGGCAGCATTCTGGGCCAGTCGACCTGCCCTTGCCCCCTGACGTTTTTGGGATTGACGCGTGGGTGATTGTGTCCGACGTGGAGGAGGAGAAACCCAACCCAACCCAACCCAAGGCAATACATGCTGTGTGATCCATTAATAAGAACCAGTTCCGATGTGCCGGGTCGAGAAGGTTTACAACAACATGGGTTGCATCCAAGACCTAAGCCACAATTACTTAACCAAGTTCCCAGCGTTTGATTCTCCCAGTCAGTGGAATGCTTTAAAAGCAAACATAAAAGCATCATGTCATTCATTTCCTCAACCCCTCCCCCCACCCCATACATGGTAACGCATCTTTCCATATGATGATTACAGATTGGAGACATATTGTTTGTTTAGAACCACAGACTGACTACCAGCTGCGAAAGAGAAAAGGCAGTCTGCTGTAAATTCTGCAAGTCAACACAATGGCCGACAGTCTCTGGGTATACATTATGTACGTACCCTTATGTTGTGGTTTGGAATATATATGGATTTTACTGTATAGCCTGTGACTTCAGCAGACAGATTCAAATGAGGATGGAAAATAATGCTGAGAGAAGTGATTTGTGACTGTTAGTGACCCCCGAAGGTAAGTTTGCACATGCCTCATTAATTGGCAGATATGACCACCTTGGTCATGGACTGTAAGGCCGATTTTTCTCATGTTGCCATGACTCCATTGGGCTGGAGTTGGTCCAGTTATGGTCTGGCATAGAGAGAGAGGGACTCTCTACCTGGTATTGGATTCTTCCTTCAATCTTTGACTTCCAAATCATAATAAAAAACAACGATGCCTGCCTTCTCTGTTGTCAATTTGTCTCCACATATCGTTTTACAGATGGTTTGAATCTGTTCAATCGATAAATCGCCAGAACTAAATAACTTTTTGTTATGTGAGCTCATAAACATGGCATGATAGCGGTCAAAAGTCAATTACCTTATGATCGCTGGGGTGATCATAAGAACACCAACACTGTTCCAAACATTCCGTCTGGTCAAATAAACAGGCCAAGAAAACAATTACCCCGGTTAGCACCAGCCAACTGCTTTTACACTGCATACTCGTCAATCGTCGCTGCTGTGAAGCACTCCCAAACCTGCTGTTTCCTTACAATGTTATGAACATCCAATTTTTGGGGGCATGAAATCTTCATTCAATCTTTTTCTTTTCCTAGGGACTTGCCCATCATTGCGTCGAAGAGGTGCCAGGGCACCAGATCAACCTCACAGCTATCTCCAAAACCTCAAAATCACCTCCAGATAGCCCTCTCCAAAACCTCAAAATCACCTCCAGATAGCCCTCTCCAAAACCTCTAAATAACCTCCAGATAGCCCTCTCCAAAACCTCTAAATAACCTCCAGATAGCCCTCTCCAAAACCCCTAAATCACCTCCAGATAGCCCTCTCCAAAACCCCTAAATCACCTCCAGATAGCCCTCTCCAAAACCTCAAAATCACCTCCAGATAGCCCTCTCCAAAACCTCTAAATAACCTCCAGATAGCCCTCTCCAAAACCTCTAAATCACCTCCAGATAGCCTTCTCCAAAACCTCAAAATCACCTCCAGATAGCCCTCTCCAAAACCTCAAAATCACCTCCAGATAGCCCTCTCCAAAACCTCTAAATAACCTCCAGATAGCCCTCTCCAAAACCTCAAAATCACCTCCAGATAGCCCTCTCCAAAACCTCAAAATCACCTCCAGATAGCCCTCTCCAAAACCTCTAAATAACCTCCAGATAGCCCTCTCCAAAACCCCTAAATCACCTCCAGATAGCCCTCTCCAAAACCTCAAAATAACCTCCAGATAGCCCTCTCCAAAACCTCTAAATCACCTCCAGATAGCCCTCTCCAAAACCTCAAAATCACCTCCAGATAGCCCTCTCCAAAACCTCAAAATCACCTCCAGATAGCCCTCTCCAAAACCTCTAAATAACCTCCAGATAGCCCTCTCCAAAACCTCTAAATAACCTCCAGATAGCCCTCTCCAAAACCTCAAAATCACCTCCAGATAGCCCTCTCCAAAACCTCTAAATCACCTCCAGATAGCCCTCTCCAAAACCTCTAAATAACCTCCAGATAGCCCTCTCCAAAACCTCTAAATAACCTCCAGATAGCCCTCTCCAAAACCTCTAAATAACCTCCAGATAGCCCTCTCCAAAACCTCAAAATCACCTCCAGATAGCCCTCTCCAAAACCTCAAAATCACCTCCAGATAGCCCTCTCCAAAACCTCTAAATAACCTCCAGATAGCCCTCTCCAAAACCTCTAAATAACCTCCAGATAGCCCTCTCCAAAACCTCAAAATCACCTCCAGATAGCCCTCTCCAAAACCTCTAAATAACCTCCAGATAGCCCTCTCCAAAACCCCTAAATCACCTCCAGATAGCCCTCTCCAAAACCTCAAAATCACCTCCAGATAGCCCTCTCCAAAACCTCTAAATAACCTCCAGATAGCCCTCTCCAAAACCTCTAAATCACCTCCAGATAGCCCTCTCCAAAACCTCAAAATCACCTCCAGATAGCCCTCTCCAAAACCTCAAAATCACCTCCAGATAGCCCTCTCCAAAACCTCTAAATAACCTCCAGATAGCCCTCTCCAAAACCTCTAAATAACCTCCAGATAGCCCTCTCCAAAACCTCAAAATCACCTCCAGATAGCCCTCTCCAAAACCTCTAAATCACCTCCAGATAGCCCTCTCCAAAACCTCTAAATAACCTCCAGATAGCCCTCTCCAAAACCTCTAAATAACCTCCAGATAGCCCTCTCCAAAACCTCTAAATAACCTCCAGATAGCCCTCTCCAAAACCTCAAAATCACCTCCAGATAGCCCTCTCCAAAACCTCAAAATCACCTCCAGATAGCCCTCTCCAAAACCTCTAAATAACCTCCAGATAGCCCTCTCCAAAACCTCTAAATAACCTCCAGATAGCCCTCTCCAAAACCCCTAAATCACCTCCAGATAGCCCTCTCCAAAACCCCTAAATCACCTCCAGATAGCCCTCTCCAAAACCTCAAAATCACCTCCAGATAGCCCTCTCCAAAACCTCTAAATAACCTCCAGAAAGCCCTCTCCAAAACCCCTAAATCACCTCCAGATAGCCCTCTCCAAAACCTCTAAATAACCTCCAGATAGCCCTCTCCAAAGAAAAAAACAGGTTTTTAGAAATGTTAACAAATTTATGTAAATAAGGTATTTCTGTTTTATTTGTTATAAGTATTCAAAGGCTTTGCTATGATACTTGAAATTGAGCTCAGGTGCATCCTGTTTCCATTGATCATCCTTGAGATGTTTCTACAACTATGGTAAATTCAATTGATTGGGCATGATTTGGAAAGGCACACACCTGTCTATATAAGGTCCCACAGTTGACAGTGCATGTCAGAGCAGAAACCAAGCCATGAGGTCGAAGGAAATGTCCATAGAGCTCAGAGACAGGATTGTGTCGAGGCACAGATCTGGGAAAGGGTCCATAAAAATATTTGCAGCATTGAAGGTCCCCAAGAACACGGTGGGCTCCATCATTCTTAAATGGAAGAAGTTTGGAACCACCAAGACTCTCTCTAGAACTGTACGTTTGCCAAAAGGCACCTAAAAGGATGCAGACCATGAGAAACAAGATTTATTTTCTGGTCTGATGAAACCAAGATTGAACTCTTTGGCCTGAATGCCAAGCATCACATCTGGAGGAAACCTGGCACCATCCCTATGGTGAAGCATGGTGGTGGCAGCATCATGCTGTGGGGATTTGTTTAGCAGTAGGGACTGGGAGACTAGTCAGGATCGAAGGAAAGATGAACGGAGCAAAGTACAGAGAGATCTTTGATGAAAACCTGCTCCAGAGAGCTCAGGACCTCAGACTGAGGCGAAGGTTTACCTTTGAATAGGACAACAACTCTAAGCACACAGCCAAGACAACACAGGAGTGGCTTCGGGGCAAGTGTCTGAATGTCCTTGAGTGGCCCAGCCAGAGCCCAGACTTGAACCCGATCAATCATCTCTGAAGAGTCCTGAAAATAGCTGTGCAGCGATGCTCCCCATCCAACCTGACAGAGCTTGAGAGGACCTGCAGAAAAGAATGGGAGAAACTCCCCAAATATAGATGTACCAAGCCTATAGCGTTATACACAAGAAGGCTCAAGGCTGTAATTGCTACAAAAGTACTGAGTAAAGGGTCTGAATACTTATGTGAATGTGATATTTCTGTTTTGTATTTGTAATAAGTTTGCAAACATTTCTAAAAACCTGTTTTGGCTTTCTCATTATGGGGTACTGTGTGCAAATTGATGAGGGAAAAAACAATTGAATACATTTTAGAATAAGGCTGTAACGGAACAAAATGTCCAGCGGTCTGAATACTTTTCAAATGCACTGTATGTCATTCCTTCATGGTGATGTTTGTGATTGAAATCCTCCGTCTTCTCTGGTCTTCCTGGTGCTCTGGGCCACTTGTATCTCGTCCCTGAGAGCTTTTTAAACTGTTTCAACGCAAAACATTGCTGGGGCTTTTAAAACAAAAGCCTTGAGAAACTGACAGATTCCAGCTGAGCAGTGCTTTGGATCTATGAGATAAATCATATTGGTATTACAGACAGTTGATGTTGTGAAGCTTTGTGTTCTTCACTTGGATGTTTGAGTGTGATCTGCCTTTAATTCAAACCACAAAAATAACATCATAAAATCTACACTGCAGGGATAGTGTTTCTTCAAAGTGCAAAAGTCTACGTTCTGGTTGGTTCCCCTTCCTGTTCTCTATTAAAAGCTGATGGTATTGACGCCTCTTGTCAAACAATGTCTGTTTCTTTTTCAACTTCCCTGAGTATAAAGAGAGTAGTGAATAGTGCTGTAACCATCACACCATTCAAGGGCCTCAATGCCACTGTTATGATAGGCGTGTACAAAAATGCATTTGTTCATTCAATCAAACTAGAGTACAGGCCCATCACAGGAAGTATTCACTATTGTAACACATCATAGAAGCACAATACATCCGTCCCACTTCCCTGATTGGCTGCTTGCCCAAACAAAAGAGGTTGGCACACTGGTTTGAGGCGTGTGACGGATCACTTTTAAGGTCAGAAGTCTGTGTGTGTGTGTGTGTGTGTGTGTGTGTGTGTGTGTGTGTGTGTGTGTGTGTGTGTGTGTGTGTGTGTGTGTGTGTGTGTGTGTGTGTGTGTGTGTGCGTGTGCATACGTGTGTACTAGAACATTGCACATACCATGGAGTCATAGAGACTTTGTGGGTGCAGCATGCTGGTTTCGGTAACTGGCTCTTCATCATTTATGTTGATAAGGCAGCTGTAGTTCTTGATTAACATGCACTGTGGTTTCTGCTGGTGAATCATATGTTCCATTAATTATCTTTAGAGCCAGAAAAACATCCAGGTCACTGATGGCTATATGAGTGTCTGGTTGATGACATTTGACTGATTTCTACAGATTCCCTTATCAGGAATGAATATGAATATTTGGTTTCTGGGCCCGTATTCACAAAGCATCTCAGAGTAGGAGTGCTGATCTAGGATCAGGTCTCCCCTGTCAATATAATCCAGGTAATTGTCACCTAAAATGCCAAACTGATGCTAGATCAGCACAATGATTCTTCATTCTACAGATCTCACAAATCTCAATAGCATAAATCTAGATCAGTTTGTATTCCCGATGGCCTTCACCTAAAGTAAGTATACATGTATTATTCAATGTGCCTTTGCACTCCAAAATCATATAGGCACCTTACCTTACCACTTCAAGAAGGTATTATACTGTTGTGATATTATCGAACCATCATGAACATAACGTATTCTGATGCAGGGTCCATAAACCCAGATATCTAACAAAGGAGTCTCTATATGTTAGGTATATCACTAACCATATCACTGAGAACATTCCTCGCATCATGAGGGAAGCCTTTCCCATCGGCCAAAACAATGGTTATCTGATTGACTTATACAAGCTATTTTTGTGAATACCGATTTAAATTGGTGGTGTCAATGAGTCCTAGCCACATCACCCCATATCATTAAGGTGGGAAAGATAAGTTAGTATCCCAACATGAACCTCATGAACCATGTCATAGATGGATGGATTTTTTATTCCAACCAGATCCACATACCATAGATTAAAATTCCAATCAAATACCTCATTACAAGTACATAAGCACGTTTTGACTATTGGCCTATTGAAAATAAATGTGTTTTGTTGTGTTTTTATTTATTTTTAAATAGTAATTAGATACTTGTCCATTTCATGAAGGTGTGGTGGAGGTTATAGACCAAGAAAAATGGTGACAAACTATCTGAAGTTTTATTCATCCCCCTCTTTCATTTCCTTTGCCCCCAACTGTCTCGTTATAAAAAAGGTCAGCACACACAGTTAAAATATACAGTGTATAATTTTATAGGTTTTTCCCCAACAGGGCTTCTGGTGCAGGCGTCTGGGACCAGTCTGGGACGGGGGCTCGAGACGACAATGCGCAGCGCGCACGTACAGATCAGTTTCAGTCTTTGTCAGTTCTGAATGGGGGCGGAGGAAGTAAACCCATTAGAATCCTATAAAAAGAAAGTATCCGAGATCATAAAATATCAGGCTGCCGCACTAAGCATTCACTTACTGCCAGAGAGACAGACTGGAAGTCGCTTGTCAAGTTTCACCCTGACCTTGTGAGCGTCAGCGTTTTTTTATTCATTGAAGCTCATCATTTTGATTTGATTTTTAGATTGAGCTATTGGTGTTGTTATAAAAGTGGCATTTCTGTCGATGGCAATAACCCGTTTCCTTTTCTGATTCGTTGAAAAGAGAACACTTACCGTTATTGACTTTATTCGCAAGCGGTCAATTTAACACATGGACACAGTGTAACAGAGCGCGCGTTTCTGTGATACCTTTATGCGTAATTGGCTAGGCCCGGGTCGCCCGCTTTATCCTATTCGAATCAGTTTTTATTTTTTGGGCAACATTTCTAAACAATTGTTTCCCAAGGATGCTCGTCCTGACTCGGAATAGATTCTGGTGTGTTTTCGTGCTGCTTGTCGCGGCCTTGAGGATGGGAGAGTCGCAGAGAGCAGAGCGCTCCAAGCCAAACTCCATCAAAGCGGCTCTGTTGGGAGAGCCCACGCCGGCCACGAACCGTTCAGCCACCCTCCAACCCGGGATCACCAAGAAAGGCAACATCCTTGCGCAGGTAATCTCATCGTTCTCTTTTGATTTACACACACATTACTGTAGTTATGATTTGATTGTAACAACTTTTGGCGAGGACATTGGTAATAATTTACTGTTTTGACATCCCTTTTCATGTTTTGAATAATCGTATTGGTATAAGTATTTTAGATGTCTCCATTTTGCATTTAAATGGCTGGTTACAACTGTTCCAATACATGCGTTGTTGCTTTACGCAAGCCCCCAAACATTGCGCGTGGTGCCCAACTGAAGCCCCTAAACATTGCGTGTGGTGCCCAACTGAAGCCCCCAAACATTGCGCGTGGTGCCCAACTGAAGCCCCCAAACATTGCGCGTGGTGCCCAACTGAAGCCCCCAAACATTGCGCGTGGTGCCCAACTGAAGCCCCCAAACATTGCGTGTGGTGCCCAACTGAAGCCCCCAAACATTGCGTGTGGTGCCCAACTGCCCATGGAAGTTTTTTGACGAGAACTAAAATAGCGGTATTAGCCCCAATACCATTAGAACTTCTCTCATGTGTGAATCGTTATTGGAAATTACAGGGATTGGACCCCTCATAAACCTTAATTGCATCTCAGACCTTGACGCCACTGTCGGGTCCAACATGCTTCCAAGGCAAATCATTAACATGATCAGTAGAAATGTGAGAGAAAGTAAGTTAACACCGGGGATTATTTTCTGTCTGGTTCTTAATGTCATTAAACCGCTCCAGACGCTTTCTGGAATTATTAGACGGGACTGTGGGCTGAGAGTGAAGGATACTCTTACCGACCACTTAATATGCACTCCAAGTGTTATCAGTTCCTGCTGTTTCAACACAGTTTGGAATTAGCCTGGCTGTCTGTATAAGCAGCCAGGCTAAAGTGAAAGCCTCGGGGTAAAGAGCTACACAGTGGTGGAAAAAGTAACCAATTTTCATACTTGACTAAAAGTCAGGATGCCTTAATAGAAAATGACTAAAGTAAAAGTAAATGTCACCCAGTAAAATAGTACTTGAGTAAAAGTATTTCAATTGAAATATAATTAAGTATCAAAAGTACATGTAATTGCAAAAATATACTTAAGGTAAAGTATAAATAATTTCAAATTCATTATATTAAGCAAACCAGACGGTGCCACTTAAATGTTTTTAAAGTATGGATAACAAGGGGCACATGCCAATACCCCAACATCATTTACAAACCAAGCGTATGTGTTTAGTTAGTCCGCCAGACCAGCAGCAATAGGGATGACCAGGGATGTTCTCTTGATAAGTCCGTGAATTGGATCAGTTTCCTGTCCTGCTAAGCATTCAAAATGTAACGAGTACTTTTTGGTGTCAGAGAAAAAGTATGGAGTACAAAGTACATTGTTTTCTTTAGGAATGTAGTGAAGTAAAAGTTGTCAAAAATATAAATAGTAAAGTACAGATATCCCCAAAAATACTTAAATAGTACTTTAAAATATTTTTCTTAAGTACTTTATACCACTGGAGCTACGCTATAGTTTGGTTCATGTGTGAATTATAAAAAAGCATTCTACCTAATTAGTTCTCTAATTGTTTTATTGAAACTGGATCTCAGGTGCCATACAATATGTTTAGGTATATAATGTGTTCATACAGTATGTTTAGGTTTATAATGTGTTCATACAGTATGTTTAGGTATATAATGTGTTCATACAGTATGTTTAGGTTTATAATGTGTTCATACTGTATGTGTAGGTATATAATGTGTTCATACAGTATGTTTAGGTATATAATGTGTTCATACAGTATGTTTAGGTATATAATGTGTTCATACAGTATGTTTAGGTATATAATGTGTTCATACTGTATGTGTAGGTATATAATGTGTTCATACTGTATGTTTAGGTATATAATGTGTTCATACAGTATGTTTAGGTATATAATGTGTTCATACAGTATGTTTAGGTATATAATGTGTTCATACAGTATGTTTAGGTATATAATGTGTTCATACTGTATGTTTAGGTATATAATGTGTTCATACAGTATGTTTAGGTATATAATGTGTTCATACTGTATGTTTAGGTATATAATGTGTTCATATTTTGTAGGTGAAGTTAAATAAATAGGATACATATATAAATAGTTCCCTCCCTCCCTCCCTCCCTCCCTCCCTCCCTCCCTCCCTCCCTCCCTCCCTCCCTCCCTCCCTCCCTCCCTCCCTCCCTCCCTCCCTCCCTCCCTCTGTACCCCACCTGCTGTCTCGACCTCTGAATGCTCGGCTATGAAAAGCCAACTGACATTTACTCCTGAGGTGCTGACCTATTGCACCCTTTACAACCACTGTGATTATTATTTGACCCTGCTGGTCATCTATGAACGTTTGAAAATCTTGAAGAACAATCTGGCCTTAATGGCCATGTACTCTTATAATCTCCACTTGGCACAGCCAGAAGAGGTGTGGTTCCTATCTATGTTTCTACCTAGGTTTTTCTTAAAGTAAATTAATATGAAAGTTGACTAAATTAGTTTAGATCTTTTTTCTTTTCTTTTTTTTGCTTTGTTATCAAATGTAAAAGGCAACACTGTTTATGTGATTTCTGGCATCTTCTTGAACAGTAGATGGCGCCACATTTCTGTTTTCCCCTGCTATACATTTAAACCAGCGTTTCACATTAAAAAAAATAAATAATTGATTCTTAGTTGATTGTCTTTGTCTTTTACAATCAAAGTGTTTATACCAGTGTAACTACTGGTTGGCTACAGTTTAGCTTTGGCTTGGACTAGTGTCTGCTGTAGGCTTATATAGGTCTCCAGAATGTCACTTGTAATGATACCAGTGGATGAAGTGGATATGCCTGTCTGTAGCGTGAGTGTGTGTGGGGTGGGTGGGGGGGGGGGGGGGGGGGGGGGGGGGGGGGGGGGGGGGAGCTACTGCTGAGAGCACTGTTCTGAGATCCTACCACTCAGACAGTGAGGATTAAAGGGAATAGCTTCAGTCTCTTCTGCGTAGTGGGAACCGTTCCAGCCACCAGAGCTGTGCCAGACCTCTGTTTAAATGTCTGCTTACAACTTTGCCATTGCAATAAACTGGAGTGGTTTGGATAGAATGGACCACTGGGGATGAGTGTGTGTATGTGTGGAGACCACCACCGTACTGTTATAAGAGTGAAATGCCACGGCACATTTAGATGGCTAATGGTTTCAATGGGAGGTGGTGTGTCTCCCCGTCTCTCCTGTCTGCTAGAATGGTTTCCAGCCTTGTACCGTTACAGCCAGCACTCAACAACAGCCAGACATGAATCACGGGCCACAGGCAAACTCTATTGACCTGCTGTGTGGCATCTGAAGTGGTTGTTTATGATGTAAATCAAAGATAACAAACCTTGAAGTCTTCACATGCTTTTAATTGGCAACGTGTGGCATCGATTTGTGATGGCTTATAGGAGCTTTTGTTATAGTGTGGATGATACTGAGCAGTCAACCATGCAAATAGTGGGTCATGGTGATTGCTTAGATTGCGACTGAAGGTCCTCACTAGCTTTTTATGTTAGATTATATACTCATAATGAACAATTTACTCTATAGAGAATGGCCTGACTCTGAAGAGAACCTGCCTTGATTTTTTGATTTGCAGCAACCGGTGATCCGGTGATCAGGTTGCCTGCTGGTCAGAGACATGGGGTGGGCCAGAGACATGCGGTGGGTCAGAGAAATGGGGTGGGTCAGAGACATGGGGTGGGTCAGAGGCATGGGGTGGGTCAGAGACATGGGGCGGGTCAGAGACATGGGGCGGGTCAGAGACATGGGATGGGTCAGAGACATGCAGTGGGTTAGAGACATGGGGCGGGTCAGAGACATGGGGCGGGTCAGAGACATGCGGTGGGTTAGAGACATGGGGCGGGTCAGAGGCATGGGGTGGGTCAGAGGCATGGGGTGGGTCAGAGACATGGGGCGGGTCAGAGACATGGGGCGGGTCAGAGACATGGGATGGGTCAGAGACATGCGGTGGGTTAGAGACATGGGGCGGGTCAGAGACATGGGGTGGGCCAGAGACATGGGGTGGGCCAGAGACATGGGGTGGGTCAGAGACATGGGGTGGGCCAGAGACATGGGGTGGGTCAGAGACATGGGGTGGGTCAGAGACATGGGGTGGGTCAGAGACATGGGGTGGGTCAGAGACATGCGGTGGGTTAGAGACATGGGGTGGGTCAGAGACATGGGGCGGGTCAGAGACATGCGGTGGGTTAGAGACATGGGGCGGGTCAAAGGCATGGGGTGGGTCAGAGACATGGGGCGGGTCAGAGACATGGGGCGGGTCAGAGACATGGGATGGGTCAGAGACATGCGGTGGGTTAGAGACATGGGGCGGGTCAGAGACATGGGGTGGGCCAGAGACATGGGGTGGGCCAGAGACATGGGGTGGGTCAGAGACATGGGGTGGGCCAGAGACATGCGGTGGGTCAGAGAAATGGGGTGGGTCAGAGACATGGGGTGGGTCAGAGGCATGGGGTGGGTCAGAGACATGGGGCGGGTCAGAGACATGGGGCGGGTCAGAGACATGGGATGGGTCAGAGACATGCAGTGGGTTAGAGACATGGGGCGGGTCAGAGACATGGGGCGGGTCAGAGACATGCGGTGGGTTAGAGACATGGGGCGGGTCAGAGGCATGGGGTGGGTCAGAGACATGGGGCGGGTCAGAGACATGGGGCGGGTCAGAGACATGGGATGGGTCAGAGACATGCGGTGGGTTAGAGACATGGGGCGGGTCAGAGACATGGGGTGGGCCAGAGACATGGGGTGGGCCAGAGACATGGGGTGGGTCAGAGACATGGGGTGGGCCAGAGACATGGGGTGGGTCAGAGACATGGGGTGGGTCAGAGACATGGGGTGGGTCAGAGACATGCGGTGGGTTAGAGACATGGGGTGGGTCAGAGACATGGGGCGGGTCAGAGACATGCGGTGGGTTAGAGACATGGGGCGGGTCAAAGGCATGGGGTGGGTCAGAGACATGGGGCGGGTCAGAGACATGGGGCGGGTCAGAGACATGGGATGGGTCAGAGACATGCGGTGGGTTAGAGACATGGGGCGGGTCAGAGACATGCGGTGGGTTAGAGCTGCGTGGGGGGGGGGGGGGCATCAGTGGAAAGCGGTGGTGTGAACCCTCAAATATTATAACCAATCTCTTCTGGCTGAAGCTTGTCTTTCTCTACCCTGTAGATTAATGAAGACGTTGGCGTAATGTTGAGGTTGCTATAATTCGTGATGAAGCGTTGGCAGAACATTACACCTTCCTCCATAGAGGCAGTGGATCAGGACATGAGTGATCGTCCGCTTGGAACACTTCTAAACTTCACAGTTTGAGAGACTATCGACATAATTCACCATCACATCCATTTAGGCCCTTTCCCACATTTCTCCCTCAGATTCCTCCAACAGCAGACCTCCTCAAAAGAAGGGTGTTCATTTTTACACAGCATTATTCAGGCTGTTGAAATGTATTTCTTCTGGTCCTCCAATCCTCCGACATGAAAGGATATGAGAAAGATTGCAACATAAGCTCTCAATAAATCACCCCCACTGGCTCACTTTCAAAAGTCACAAATTAGAGACGGGGAGTCGGGGAGCGGAGCACGGCGGCCACCCAGAGAAGCCTGCAGGAAACCGAGGTGTAATTTGGTGTTTAAATTGTCAGATTAGTAAAGTTGGGCTCTATCCAGCATGTCAAAGCTATTGGTGGATCTATATAGGAAGTACCATGACAGACTCATTTGTTTTTGTTTCCCTCGGCTGTTGACAAAGTTTTGCACTGACTTTGCCGCTCTCCGCTCTAGCTGACTATAAATGTCACATTGTGCTCCAACCTCAATGTCAGGTTGTGACTGTCCCAAGTGATTCAATCATTACAATTAAGACAAGCTGCATGAGTGTGTGGCTCCACCCCCTTTCCCCCCTCACATTGACTTGACTTGAGTGAAACCAAACCGAAGTAACACAAAGTGAAAGGCCCTCTTGACTGGGAGATGTTCAGACCCGATGCTCCTGGGTGGCCCCTGGTTCCCAGTAAGTTAGAGAACCAGTACAGATGGATGGTATGGGCAGGGAACGTTCACCACCCTAACCTCTGAACCCACAAGGGGAAGTGGAGGCATGCATACAGTAACAGTGGTTGGCTGTTCCTACCAGTGCCTGGACATCCATACAGTTTTAAGTAGTCTTAAAACTGTGTTTAATTCAACACAGAGATTATTTTAACAAGCCAGGACCGAATCGCTTAGGCTCCCCCAGTAAAAGTTGAGCGCTAGGTCCCCTCTCTCCCCCCTCTCGCCCCGCCAGCACCCCTCCCTACCCCCTCCAGGGTTAAGTAACTGTTTAGTGATCTTAACGATCTGAGAGGGGGAAACAAAGCAGGCCGAGGTGTGAGTGCTTGTTAGCGCTAGGTAGCCGCCGTCAAGGCTCCGTCTCCTCCGTCTCAGGGGTCCAGCGGGTCTCCTGGCTGTCTCTCACCCCTCCAGTCAGGGGGGCCCAGTGGGTCTCCTGGCTGTCTCTCACCCCTCCAGTCAGCAGGCCCTGGGGGGCGAGTGTGGGCCCCAGATGGGCCATAATGGGTATCAGGGGCCCTAGCAGGCCAGCAGAGTATCCTGAGGGGAATTCATTTCACTTACCTCTGTACTTAGACCTGTTAATGAGAGTCAGGAGACACAGAGCCCTTCTCTATCCACAGGCTAACACCTCACTGAGCTACACCCAGCTCTGTCTGGGGTTTCCGGCTCAGTCATGTGCCCTTCTTTTGATCGCTGGTGTAGGGCCAATATGGTTCTGTAGGGCCAATATGGTTCTGTAGGGCCAATATGGTTCTGTAGGGCCAATATGGTTCTGTAGGGCCAATATGGTTCTGTAGGGCCAATATGGAGTGTATTTAAAGAGTTAGGACATTGAGGTTTCTGCATTATGATACGTTTCCATGACACTTTAAGATTCTACGCTGAGTGTACAAAACATTAAGAACACCTGCTCTTTTCATGACCAGGGGAATCCAGGTGGAAGCTTTGATCCCTTATTAAATCTACTTCAACCAGTGTAGACGAAGGGGAGGAGACAGGTTAATGAAGGATTGTTAAGCATTGAGACAATTGAGACATGGATTGTGAATGTGTGCCGTTTATGGGAAGATAAAAGATTGAAGTGCCTTTGAATGGGGTATGGTACAGTTGTAGGTGCCAGGCGCGCCAGTTTCAGTCAAAAACAATCCCTGTGGAACGCTTTTCGACACCTTGTAGAGTCCATGCCCTGACGAATTGAGGCTGCTCTGAGGGCAGAAGGTGTTCCTAATGTTTTGTATAGTCAGTGTACGGCAGCCATGTTATCTCTCCATTAACATTACATGGGGAATATTTAAACACATTGATGTAACTGAATGTCTGGAATTAGAACAATATAGAAAATGTTCCAAGTTGACCCAACTCTCTAAATTCAGCACATGGCTCTGGTGTAGCCTATAGGGAGACTCTGTCCCCAGAGTCACAGACCGATACAATCCAGGGTTTAACCCATCAAAGACCTGTGTTTTCAGTGACGAAAGAGCCAAAGTTGTATTGTTAAGGTTCTTACGATGCGTATGTGTTTTATGCCCCTGTCCCTTTGTTATCTGATACTGTGAGACCGTCTCTCCTTAGAGGGCAGAGGACGTTTGTTTACTTGGTGACATAGTTTATTAGACTCCGTGAGGCTCAGTGCTGCTGACCATGATTACCAATCACAGTTTCAGGCTTCCATGCTTGATTATCCAAGGTCAAGTTCAATTGCCCTCCAAGTTCTCGTAACAGTGTGTGTGTGTGTGTGTGTGTGTGTGTGTGTGTGTGTGTATTACTGTTATAACCCCATTCTTTTAATCTTCTTAAGTGAATAGTGAGCAGAGCCTTTCTAACCAGACTTTGATGTTTGAATGGTTTGAATATACATTTAGACAGTTGGCTAAGTGACAGAATCGTATGTGTCACAGTTGCCCTGAAGTACAGTAGCTGCCTCATCTGCCGTGACTAGACTTGAGGTAAATAACCCTCCACTAACGTTGTGTTGTGGTCTTATGAACATGTGTTACACTCCTATCATATTATGATATCAGTCCTTCGGAATGACTGATGCTGGGTAAATACGGGCAAATACAGAGTAAAGGACAGGTTCAAAGACTCATGTATCCTGGAGTAAAACTGCTGTATGCTGGAGATTACTCCCTCCCTCCCTCCCTCCCTCCCTCCCTCCCTCCCTCCCTCCCTCCCTCCCTCCCTCCCGCCCTCCCTCCCTCCCTCCCTCCCTCCCTCCCTCCCTCCCTCCCGCCCTCCCTCCCTCCCTCCCTCCCTCCCTCCCTCCCTCCCTCCCTCCCTCCCTCCCTCCCTCCCATTACCTTCAAAGCCCAGGCCACTTATAACACCACGAGAGCAGCACGAGACAGGACTGGGGACCCAGGGGCCTTCCCTCATCGCTCTGCGTCTGTCTCCCTCTTTATGGTCTAGCCTGCATGAGAGGAACACAGCCCACTTCCTCTAACAGGGATAGCCTCTTGCTTTCATGTGATATGGTGCGTCTAGGGGAAATAGGGGATCGGGAGTGGCGGCGGCAAACAAAAAGGGGCCAATAAAGTGAGCTAGTGGAGTCGTGATCAAATGAGACGCATCCAAACGAAACCGCCGCCTCCCCTCAGAGGACCGTGGCGTCAATGAGGTGTTTTGAAACATGGCAAGATAAAGTGAGATTATCGGTCATTGGATTTCAAAGGGCTCCTGGGAAATGATGGAGGCTTGATGGAAGAGGTGAGGGAGGATGGTGAGGGGAGGGAGGGAAGGGAGGAGGCCCTTCCTACAGCAGAGTACAGTACAGCTCCACTGTAATCAATCCTAGACTGCTTAGGCAGGAACCACCTGCTAAAAATCTGAGAGACTGTATAGGGTACTGTAGGGCCAAGATATTTCTCTTCACATTTCAACATCAGAACACACTTTCCTGTGGTGTTGATCTCATTGGTCAATGCTTCAGAGCATTGTGGGGTTAACCAAGTCTTATTTCTTCTTCTCTTAGGGCTAGTTAATTGTTCATGGGCAGCAGAGTTGCCAACGACCGCATCCAGTTTTCAGGGATACAACCTAACTTCCTTTCCGCTGAAGACCGGATGTGGGAACTTCGCTCAGGCGTTTTCTTTTATGCCTGCTACATTAGGTTATGGGCAGCCACAGGCCTAAACTGATACCACTGAACCTGAGAACATGAACATGATCTGAAACTCTTGGCTATATGATGATGTCATTGTGGACATAGGCTAGCATGTAAAATACCCTGTTAGCTCTACATTACATTCGCCTCGCTTCACTGCAGGAGAAATTGGGCACAAGCCCAGTTCAGAAACATGAAGCTCAGGTCAACCTTTTATGTTTGGAAGGACTTGTTTTTCCAAGACTTATCAAGACATTTCCAATTATTATTATTATTATTATTATTATTATTGCTTAATGGTTTCACTTCCATGAACATATTATTGTTTAATGGTTATTAATCCTAATTAATACCTTCTTGGAAATGTCTTTATAAGTCTGGGAAAAGCAAGTCCTTCCAAACATAAAAGGTTGACCTGAGCTTCAATAACAACCGTGGCACCATTTAGGACCTCACCATGCTGCAACCTATTCTTGTTCTGCTTGCTCTTATTTTCATTGTATTACTGGACGGACGTTTATTAGTCCCTACATGTGTTTTCAATGTGACAAACTCGACATTGCTCACACAAGGTCCAAATACCTCTAAGCCTGTTCAGTTGATTTAAGCACATGGATATTAAATAACATCTGATCTGAAGATATTGAGATGTTCGGTTTTTGAGAGCTCGCTCCAACATGTGGTGTACATTTTGATCTAGCAACAAGGCCTGTTATGGTGACGTGACTCTTCTGAATCCTAATCCACGTTCATTATTGTGACTGTAATGACTTTATGTTCTAGCATTCACATGTTTATTATTCAATGCTTTGCAATGGTGGTCAGTTCTGATGCAGATCTGTCAGTTCAGCACCAGCCCGACGTAGAGCAGCCCAAACAAGTTGCTATTACGTCAATCGAACATTGGACGGAGAAAACCTAAATAGGCTGTTTGTGGCAATGTCTGTTGTCATTGTTGTGCATTTTTGGGGTTGGTATTGTGTAGCTCATACAAAGTGGACACTAATGCATGTTGACGGGTGTCTGGTGTCTGGTGCCTGGTGGCTAGTGGCTAGTGTTGGGTGCCTGGTGGCTAGTGGCTAGTGTCTGGTGCCTGGTGGCTAGTGGCTGGTGGCTGGTGGCATGTTGCCTGGTGACTGTTGCCTGGTGGCTGGTGACTGTTGCCTGGTGGCTGATATTGGAGTGGCCAGACCTCAGCAAAAGACTGAAACAGCCTCATCGACCGACTCTGGACCTTGTCCAAGGAGGAGTTGCTTGTGTACAGTACAGTGTCCCCTCTCACTCGACATGTTCATCTGACTATCATATTATTTCATTTGAACTCGTTTGCCCTCATACTCGTGCGACGCTGGGGGACACCAGACGGTACGTAATGTGTAAAAATAAAAGAACAATCCCGTGGTTGTGTGTATTGCTGCATGCACTTGTTGTGGAAAAAGTGAGCCGGGCCCTTTCATTATGGCCGCCGTGTGGACTGTGGTTAAATGGTTGCTATGTTTATGGACACACTGCGGTTCTACCTCGGTCATCTCGGCTCACCTAAATCAATGCGTTCTGCAGACCCGGTTGGTGGCTGAGGACGGAAGGAAATCACATTGAATTGTTACCATGTTGCCATAGCTTCACCAGACTACGGCCTATGTCTCAGGCACTGTCTGAAATGGCATCCTATTGCCTAAATAGTCCACTTCTGACCAGGTGCCATTTCAGACGTTCCCTCAGTGATCTGAGAGAGTCAATCTGGGGAATTATGAGATGGAAAAGTAAGAAAAGAACCACGGATGCCGAATACTTGCTTTTCAAATCCCCAGGTACCCAATTAGAACAGCGGTTGGTCGCAAAACGGACTCCATAGCCAAGTGGTTCTATTATCCAATGACTGCTTCATCCAACTATTTAGGCTTCTAAAAGCCATCTTGAGATAGAGTGAACCTTGACTTGTGTTTTTCTTGGGTGGGGATACAGTAATGGCTCCATTGTTTGGAGTATCTGAAGATATTCCTGGCCGTAGGCTGACACGTAGAAGCTGAGCGAGAGGCAGCAGTCCCCCTTCTCTCTCTCTCTCTCTCTCTCTCTCTCTCTCTCTCTCTCTCTCTCTCTCTCTCTCTCTCTCTCTCTCTCTCTCTCTCTCTCTCTCTCTCTCTCTCTCTCTCTCTCTCTCTCTCTCTCTCTCTCTCTCTCTCTCTCTCTCTCTCTCTCTCTCTCTCTCTCTCTCTCTCTCTCTCTCTCTCTCTCTCTCGTCTACGGACTGTTTTCCACCTTTGGAAAAAGGTCTGGTTCTTCAGAAGGAATTCATACAGAACACACTCTGCTAATCTGCTTACTGTCTTGAGCAATTTCTGTTGGACTTTTTAAAGCCGTCACATAAAAATGCCATGGGAGACGGGGAAATTAGTGACGGTTAGGAGAAGTAGTGGAGTCTAGGAGTGGGGTTTATATGACTGTAAGTGGAACCAAAACCGTTTTCCGTCATGTCTGGTAACCATTACCGACAAAACATTATGTTTTTTATGATGCAATTCTAAAAACCGGCAACGTTATGGGTGACAGGTTTGTTGCTAGTTAGCCTGAGTTGAACCGCAGTGTCACTGTTCCCTAACTAATGACTGTACGTAACCTTATTAGTGACCTTAGTCCAACACCTAGTGACCTTGTCCAGAGGTTTCAGACCGCTTAGATGTTTGACTAACAGTCACATGCAGGGACCAGGGTTCGAGTCCCCGTCGGGGTCGCCACCCAAATAAACCCCAATATTATGAGTTGATTTATTATTTTTCAGTTCCCAGCCCATATGGGCTAACAAGACACTAATTGATACATACATGTGATCATTATCCATGATTCTGAATGTTTCTGTTTCGACATCTACAGGTGTACCCATGCAGCAGCGATAAGGAGTGCACTGTAGGAAGCTACTGCCACAGCCCTCAGCAAGCACCCTCCCGCTGTCTCACCTGCCGACGGAGGAAGAAGCGTTGCCATAGAGACGCCATGTGCTGCCCCAGCAACCGCTGCAGCAACTGTACGTTGTGTTGACGGACCTCTCTTACTTTTTAAGTCAGCATGTCTGAAGTCGGTGTGAAGTGAACACTTGTCAGCACACTACGTCTCTGTCATATCACAAGAACATTCCTAACAGACAGACTGGATGGGTGTCAGGCTACAGAGAGGGACGTCTGTCTAGTCCAGAGGACATTTAAATGGGGCGGCAGGTAGCCTAGTGGTTAGAGCGTCGGGCCAGTAACCCGAAAGGCTGCTAGATCGAATCCCGGAGCTGACAAAGTAAAAATCTGTCATTCTGCCCCTGAACAAGGCAGTTAACCCACTGTTCCTAGGCCGTCATTATAAATAAGAATTTGTTCTTAACTGACTTGCCTAGTTAAATAAAGGTTAAATAAAAAATGACGGAGCAATTACATTTAAACCATATTGAACACATGCTTTCTACCCATAAGTCAGCACTGAATGCTCCTCTCTCTCTCCGCTCTGTGTCCTCTGAGAGATGAACTGCAATAGACATGAATAATAACCACATGTGCTAGTCACTGGGTAGCTGTGATCCCTAATAACACAAGTTAAACAACTGTCGTTGACCAACCTGAACAGAAATTCATATAGAAGACGGAATATATGACACTGTATCTATCAAACCCTGGCTGTAATGATATCAATCAATCATTATTATGTGGTGAACTCACCTCTAACTTCTCTCTCTCCACTGGCCGTATCCATGTAGATATCTGTGTCCCTATCTCGGAGAGCGTCCTCTCACCTCACATCTCAGCCTTGGACGACCACAACAAGCTCTCCACCAAGGACAGCACTGTCGACTGGAAGAAGAGTGGGAAAGCAGCGCAGGCCAAACACTCTGTTAAAGGTAGCCATTTCATCTACTTGTTAAACAGCTGTAAACAGACCAGAGTTTAAATAGTATTTGAAATCTGCTTAAAATGCGTTGAGTGTTGGATTGAGATTGCCTGGAGAGATGGGTGGGGTTTGTACTTTTGAAACTACTCCATTGGTTCCATTGCACCAGGCAAGCTTAGTCAAGCACAGCTATAGTATTTGAAAGATCTTCGATACCAGTTGAACCCAGGTCTGAAGACCGCCTCTCGGCCTGGCCTGGGAGAAGATATACAGTCATATGAAGGGATGATCTCTGTTCCCTTTTCCGATTTCGCAATCGCAATATCTCTCGCTGATCCTGGTCCACGGCGCTGAATCTCTGTTGTCCCTGTTCTCTGTTACTTGTCTGTAGTCACACAAAGTTAAAGAGACGCCAGTCCGCAAACGACCGCTATAATTACCCGCTAGCTCGTATATCAGCTGCGAACCTCAGAGACCACGGCTCAGCATGGGGGCCTGGCTGAGAGAAACCAAACCACAGTGGCCCCTTGCTGTTCCCCACGACACCTACATAAACCAGGCATACAAACACTCTCGCTGACAGCACCACGCTGTCTCATATACATTTGTGAAACCACAGAATGTAGAGTTGGCGAGGTTCGTAGTGGTATTAATAACTGGAGTTATTATTGAGTCCCCTTTTGGCATTCGTTTTATCCTGACTCAACAAGTGAATAGGCCTACGTATAAGCAGGCCTTCGTATAAGCAGTGTTGTTGTTAATAAAGTTATACCTCTAATGAGACACCTTAATGGCAGTGCAATAAATGCCCTCTGGAGAAATGAATAGCCGCAATGCAAAAATTCTGCGTCGGACTCTCGTCTTGCTTCGCCTCTACAACTCAATTGCAGTGACTTTGGAGGGAGAGTCGAGAGATCAACACAACATATTAAACATTCCATTCAGGCAGAGCACTGAATGGGAACTTCATGTTGTTGATTGGAACTTCATTTCGAAACAAACCCCTTACAAGAAACTGAGGTTTTGCCAGAGTTACAGGACGGCTGGTTTGTGTCGAAAAAGCCCCTCTGGCACAGGGGAATCTGGGTTGTTTCACAGAAAACTTGCATGACTAAATAACATGGATCATAAATATTTGTCGTACTAATTACATCCTTTGAAAGACTATATAAACCTGTAAAATAAACCTCCTGCCAAGAACATCAAGTTCTACCCGAAATAGGTTAATTTAGTTGATAAATCTAAGGACATTTCCAGTCCACTAATATACTAACCCTGTAATGTAGTTTGAATTGAGATGAAAAGAAAGCCAGAGGTATGTTTGAGCTCTTTCCTATGGAAGTCAAAACAAAGATAATGGGCATTTCCTGTGGTTTAGTAGTTGGGGGATTTTCCCTGTAGAGTGCAGTGTACATTTCACATGTAAGAGCATGATAACTCTCTACATATTGATGAATGGCCATGAATTGTCCATGCTCTAAACCAGGGTTTCCCAAACCTGGTTCTGCCACCACCTCTTGGTGCACGTTTTGGGTTTTGCCCCAGCACATCACAGCTGTGTAGTGCTGGGGTTTGGAAAACTCTGCTCCAAACCACACATAGATTCAATGTTTTTTTTACCCTAGAACAGGGATGGGCAACTTTGATGGTGGTGGGGGCCACAAAAAAATCTGAAATCATCATGAGGGGCCGTAGTTGCTCCACGCATCAATGGGGGCCCCCTGGGCTCTAATTCGACCTTGATATATAGTTGGCTGCTGAGTCCGAGGGTCTTCCCCGCAGACCAGGGTCAGAGTATATCAAAACATGCTGAAAAGTAAGAAAAGGTCTGTGTTTTGCATGTGCACCCTACATCTTCCCTCATACTAGCCCATGTTAAGACTCCTTTCTCTCCCTCCCTTGACCAGGACACGAGGGCGACCCGTGCCTGCGCTCGTCGGACTGCTCCGTGGGCTACTGCTGCGCTCGCCACTTCTGGACCAAGATCTGCAAACCGGTGCTGCGGCAGGGCGAGGTGTGCACCAAGCAGAGGAAGAAGGGCTCCCACGGCCTGGAGATATTCCAGCGCTGCGACTGTGCCAAGGGTCTCTCCTGCAAGGTCTGGAAGGACGCCACCTCCTCCTCCAAGTCCAGGCTTCACATGTGCCAGAGGATCTGAAGGGTGAGGCAGGGCTGTCCGCCGAGGCCTTTCTCTTTGTCTTCCTCCGACCTGCTTTCGGAGGAGGAGAACCAGGAGATGACATGAGATGAGAGACTGGGAAAGAGAGATTGAGAGAGAGAATGGAAGATGCTGAGGGCTGGTTGATACCCAGCAAACTCAAGCAAAGAAGGAGGTTTTTCTGAGAGCATTTGGCACCGTTCCATGTATGATCCTTCCTGTTTGGTTGTGTTCCAGCTCAGAACATTCTCGCAGAGTTCTGAGACTGTTGCATTCATCCTTAAGTTGTTCAGCGGGTTCTCGAGGACTTTATGCAAACTAACTTCTTTATGTCGAAGGCTCTTCACAAAGTTGGATGTGTTTTATGTACAAGTTCCTTAAAATGTTGCATATATTTTCACATCATGAAAAGAAAAGACATATCTTTATTACAGCCATCATTAACCAATGGCATAGAAACATCTTCCTATCTATCCTTATGAAGGCAAGACTGCTGTGATGCACCCTTGGTTTACTAGTTATGTTTGTTTTTGGCACATATTTCACGTATGATATTTTCACACTAAGGGAATGACAGAACCCCAGCTAACCGATACAAGCACTATTGTAATCTCACTATTCTGATTATATTTGGAGCGTTCACTCCAATAGCGTAACCAATGTGGGAATCTCCAAACGAATAGTCGCCTACAGTAACAATGACTCTCAAACCAACATGTGGGCTCAACCATGCTAGTAAAGAACAGAAAGCATATATGTTTTGCATAGATTATGAACATAGATATACAGGTTACTGCCAAAATAAAGGAAACACCAACATAAAGTGTTTCAATAGGTCGTTGAGCCAGAACAGCTTCAGTGCACCTCGGCATAGATTTGACAAGTGTCTGGAACTCTATTGGAGGGATGTGACTTCATTCTTCCACAAGAAATTCCATCATTTGGTGTTTTGTTGATGGTGGTGGAAAATGCTGTCTCAGGCACCACTCCGGAATCTCGCATTCGTGTTCATTTGGGTTGAGAACTAGCCTGGATTTGTCTCAGTTGAGTCTAAGTGTAGACGTATGCCATAGTAAGGCTATTAAGAGCCTGGAATCCAAACATGTTTAGTTTTCTAGATTTTGATAGAATCCAGGCTAGAATCCAAACATATTCAGTTTGATTGCAGGCTAGAATCCAAAGAGATTCAGTTTGATTGGTTCAACCACAGGACTGGAGGGTCAGTGGTGTAGAACTGATACCAGACCCCAAAGTGCCTCTCGTCCCCAAATGACATCCATATGACTGGAGCTGAGACCACAACCAGGAATCCAGGAATTCAATCAGGACATATTGAACACGTGGTTTTATCTGTTACTACTACTTATAAATTCTGAAAATATTACTGCAATTGCAAATATGCCCAATAACCTTTTGGTCTTTCCCCCCACATTTGCGATCTGTATTCAATTGATAATGATAATAGAATTCACTATACAATACCTATGAAATGTGACCTGCACCTTCTAGAATGTTTTAACCTGTATTATTTCTCATGAGTCTGGGAAAATGCTTACTTTTCACACGTCTTACTGGATGTACAGTGTACCGACCTGCTCATTGTTTTTCACATTAGATGATTTTCAATGTTAAACTTAACCAGTTGTTCCCTACAGTACATAGTCAATGCAATAATATGGACCTCCATTTTGTTTTCCATTTGTTTTCCAGGCACCATTTCCACCAGTTTTCTAACGTCAATAAGCTCTTATATTGTATATAATGTGGAAACAATTGAAATTGTATTTAAGAATCAATGTATATCATGTACAGATAATAATAAACATTAGAAAGATATTAAGGTAACAACAAAAAGGACGAGGTGAGATGATTAAAAGGGGACATTGCAGCAAGGTTAGTTCAAGCCTGCCGCGTAGGCACTGGTGGTCCTGGGTGGGCTTGGGCCCAATCAGATTGTGCGGTGTTTATAGGCTCTCTACTTGTCAGTGTTCCAAACGGGACATTATTGGTATTTTTACCTAAAGATGCAAACACAATCAGATAGACTTCATAGCAAGCAGTGCACTGGAATGACGTTCATATGAACTGGAATGACATTCACTTTCATGGGATGGGGTGGCCAAAAATAAGTAACTGAAAGCCACACACCCAATAAGCCACGAATACGACCGCATTGAGGCAAATGTCACTGTCCTACTGTTTTCAGCAGATATTTTCTGTGCATTTACAGTGATGGATGAATAAATAAAGAATGTATTTTGTATTACAAACGACTTGTTACTTTACTATTATCAATAGTTGATACCAGAACACTCTGAACACTGTTTAGTAGGCCTACAAAAAGGTGCTATCTAGAACCTAAAAGGGTTCTTTGGCTGCCCTCATATGAGAACCCTTTGAAGAACCTTTTTTGGTTTCAGGTAGAATGCTTTTGGTTCCAGGTAGAACTCTTTTGGGTTCAATGTAGAATCCTTTCCACAGAGGGTTCTACATGGAACCCAAAATGGTTTTACCTGGAACCAAAAAGGGTTCTCCTATGGGGACAGCCGAATAACATTTTTTGAACCCTTATTTCTAAGAGTGTATAGGCTACTGCAGTTTCCCAAACCTCCATCTTGTTCCTTATTGGATACAATACAAGCACACCTGATTCAAATGTCCAACTAATCACCAGGCCTTTCATTAGTGGTCCGCTGTAGCTCATTTGGTAGAGCATGGCACTTGCAATAGTGGGTTTGATTCCCAGGACCACCCATACATGTCAAATACAGTATATGCAAGCATGACTGTAAGTCGCTTTGGATAAAAACTGCCTGCTTATGGCATATATTATTATTAGTTCATCTTATCACCAGGCTCTTCGTTAGTTGAACTGGCTGGGTGTAATCGAGGAGAGGTTTGGGAAACAGTTTGCTACAGTTTACTCCAGTCATTTCAGTAGATGTTCATATCTTCAGAGTCTAACAATAAAGAACTAGATGGACTAGATAAGAGGACACTGTCCTCTGGCCACTGACAATTCTCCACTCATGCTTACGAGACAGTGGAAACCTTCCTATGGGTCTCTCATTGGACAAGGCTCAAGCTGTGGCGGCCAAAGACAAGACAATTTTCTTGAAACAACAAAATTAAATGGTGTGTTTGTGAGGCTGAAAATAAGAGGCATTTTGCCTCCAGTTTCCTTTCTACAGTTAATAGTCGACGATCTATCATAATCAATTGTCTAATGCAGAATATAAAGCCATGCTGAGTTATTGTGTGTTTGGCATGCAAGGAGTAATGCTACGTTCATGTGTTTGTCGGTGGGAAATTGGCGAAACAACTATGAGTTATGGTGCATCTGGCACGTTATCAAGGGAGTGAATGCACAAATACTAACTTCCTCTCTCATTTGGAGACTATAAATATGACAAAACACCAACAAGTCAAGTAGGTCTTCCATTTTTCACTCATTTGCAACAACCATGAAGCTGTGGCCTAAATGTGCTCATTGAGAGTGGCATGATTGGCATTGTCAACTGTCAAATCTTAGGTTTGTCTTTGAAATGAACCAAAACAAACAAACAAAGGAATCTTTCAGTAGGATCATTACTCTTACTTACCACTTCACAAGGCCTGGAAGGCTGGAACAAACCAAACAATCCCTCATTGCTTTACTCAAAGCCCCTCCAAAGATCACTATAAAAACCATCAAGTTTGTTCTCAATGGTTGTATATGACTTAATGAGTCCTGTTTTTGTCTGCAGCCAAATCATTGAGATTTATCGTCCACATTCAGATTTTTTTCCTATCAAAGTCTGGGATTGCACAGCCACATTGAGCAGTCAAAGACCAACATTTGCATTGATAGTGTACAGTGTACAGTGGGCTTATATTCTTGGAGATGTTTCTACTTTTTTAACATGACACACACTGTGTAGAACCTAAATTGAATGTATACTGTAAAGTAGCCATACAGCAGTCTGTATCACTTATTTTCTGTGGCATTCCACGCTCGGAAAATACATTTTTCTACATATATATTTTTTTCCTCAGTTATTAAACTATTTTACAGACTAAAATTATACTTTTCGGGAAGGGACCTTTTGTTGGAAATGTGTTTGACAGATGTTCAATAACCTTGAAAAACCATCAATACGTTCCTGAAAATGTTTGAATGAGCTTGTTTTTCACTATTTCCATGCCAAAGTGAAATCTGTTCTTTTTCAATTCGGCAGATCAACATATTGTGTAATATGACCGGGCATATTCTAATGGAAATGTCAGTACTGATATTGGTATTAAAATGGATTATTACTATACACTATGGGCACTTTTAAAATGAGGCCCTGTCGGCAATGGAGGCCTGGGGGTGTAGACAAGTAGTACAGAAAATCCTCAATTAGTTGGGTAATTTTAGTTAACCTTTCATCACTGTCTTTGGAGAGTCTTGCTAATTTGGAGAATCTGCAAATGTTCATGAACATTTTAATTGGGTTATGATGAATCAGCTGTACAACGTCAATCTCAATCACACTCCACACTACCGTTTCCCACCTGGACAAAAGGAACACCTATGTGAGGATGCTGTTCATTGACTACAGCTCAGCGTTCAACACCATAGTGCCCACAAAGCTCATCACTAAGCTAAGGACCCTGGGACTAAACACATCCCTCTGTAACTGGATCCTGGACTTCCTGATGGGCCGCCGCCAAGTGGTAAGGGTAGGCAACTACACATCCGCCACGCTGATCCTTCGACACTGGGGCCCCTCAGGGGTGCGTGTTTAGTCCTCTCCTGTACTCCCTGTTCACTCATGACTGCACGGCCAAGCACGACTGCAACACCATCATTAAGTTTGCTGACAACACAACAGTGGTAGACCTGATCACCGACTACGATGAGACAGCCTACAGGGACAAGGTCAGAGACCTGGCAGTGTAGTGCCAGGACAACAACCTCTCCCTCAATGTGAGCAAGACAAAGGAGATGATCGTGGACTACAGGAAAAGGAGGGCCGAACAGGCCCCCATTAACATTGATGGGGCTGTAGTGGAGCAGGTCGAGAGTTTCAAGTTCCTTGGTGTCCACATCACCAACAAACTATCATGGTCCAAACACACCAAGACAGTCGTGAAGAGGGCACGACAACGCCTTTTCCCCCTCAGGAGACTGAAAAGATTTGGCATGGGTCCCCAGATCCACAAAAAGTTCTACAGCTGCATCATCGAGAGCATCCTGACCCGTTGTATCACCGCCTGGTATGGCAACTGCTCGGCATCTGACCGTAAGGTACTACAGAGGGTAGTGCATACAGCCCAGTACATCACTGAGGCCAAGCTTCCTGCCATCCAGGACCTATATAATAGGCGTGTCAGTGGAAGGCCCAGAAATTTGTTAAAGACCCCAGTCACCCCTGTCATAGACTGTTCTCTCTGCTACTGCCAAGCTTTTACCCCCAAGCTATAAGACTGCTGAACAATTAATGAAATGGCCACCCAAACTATTTAAATTGACCCTGCCCTTGTTTTTACACTGCTGCTACTCGCTGTTTATTATCAATGCATAGTCACTTTACTCCTACCTACATGTACAAATGACCTCAACTAACCTGTACTCCCACACATTGACTCGGTACCGGTACCCCCTGTATACAGTCTCGTTAATGTTATGTCATTTTATTGTGTTACTTTTTACTTCAGTTTATTGAGTAAATATTTTCTTAACTCTACTTCTTAAACTGCGTTGTTGGTTAGGAGCTTGCATTTCATGGTAAGGTCTACACTTGTATTTGGCGTATGTGACAAATAAAATTAGATTTGACTTGATTAATTTTTTATTTATTTATTTTATTTAACCTTTATTTAACTAGGCAAGTCAGTTAAGAACAAATTCTTATTTACAATGTCGGCCTACCAAAAGGCAAAAGGCCTCCTGCGGGGACGGGGACCCGGGATTAAAAATAAAAAATAAACACAATATAAATATAGGACAAAACACAAATCACGACAAGAGAGACAACACTACATAAAGAGAGACCTAAGACAACAACATAGCAAGGCAGCAACACATAACAACACAGCATGGTAACAACACAACATAACAACAACATGGTAGGAACACAACATGATAGCAACACAAAACATGGTATAAACATTATTGGGCACAGACAACAGCACAAAGGGCAAGAAGGTAGAGACAACAATACATCACACAAAGCAGCCTCAACTATCAGAAATAGTGTCCATGATTGGGTCTTTGAATGAAGAGATTGAGATAAAACGGTCCAGTTTTAGTTTGAGTATGTTCCCAACTTAAATGTCTTAAGAGCAGCCAATCAGATGAGCCGCTAGCCGCTGAAGGCATGCTGCTCGGTGATGTAGCAGGGTTTCTCCAAGGTTTCTCTAGATGCCATGGACCTTGAAACTATAAACACCTCTCTTTGCAAAAATAAATATAGAATAATTTGTTGCCACATTCCATGGAAACTGCACTTTATGAAAAGATTTATATCATTTTCAATATCCAGGCCAGCGCTGGTATGCTATGACCGTTTCATTCTAAGTGGACTAGAATAGTTATACCGTGAAGAGGCAATTAGTAAAGCACACTAAGTACTATTTTCAATCATTTACACTTGTACTTTTATGGATATTTTACAGCCGCCTCGTTTCAGGTGCTGAGATATGCAATAAATCATTTTCTCACTTCTCGTGACAGTACAAAGAGACAATCTGCCATAATTACAGAATAGCGAGCCCACGGCGGTTAACAAAGTTATGCTTTCGCTCCGTTAACTGACTGTCCAGACGTTATTTAGTTATTCCACATGTGTTTCTGATATAAAATAATGACCCTACCCTACCTATGTTGGGAGAGAGTTCTGTAGGCTAGTCTGAAATATTGGCTGTTCCTTGTAGTGGTTGTCATCTACTCAGACTCAATACTACTCACTCAGGTAGATACAGGGAAGAGGACCATTAGATTGTATGGAGACTTTTGGGCGCCTTGGAAAAGAAGGGTTGGGATACTGAGTAGAGCGTTTCTTTAGAGATAGGCCACCCGAACAGTGTGATACTCATATAGACGCAGGGAAGATGAGACCAGGAGCACCATGAGAGTGTGAAGACTTCAGGTCTCCCTGGAAAGAGCAGTCGGATACTGAATGCTCATATTCAACTTTTGCTTAGTGGTAGGGCCACCCACAGACTCCACGGTGCCCACCAAGATTAACGAGGCAGCGTCAAGTCTCTGGGTACACAGGTTCCAAAATGTATCAGCAAGAGGAACAAACGAGTCGTCCCCGTAGAAAGTTCTAGTGCTGCCATAGTAGGTTCCAGAAGACTGAAACGCTTGATGATTAATAGAAGGCTTTTATTTGGCACTCGTATTGGCATCCAAGGCCTAGACAGGACGACTTTAGCACTTAGGACTGGTAAGAAATCTGTCTCTTCACAGACAACTGATGAGGGTAATGGGAGAGAAGCAGACTAATGACAAACTACAGAATGATTTGGATCCTGATATTGTCGTCTTTTTTGGGGCCTGTGTTGGACGTCTGTGTTGGTAAGAGTAATGGATGTGTTGGTAAGAGTAATGGATGTGTTGGTAAGAGTAATGGATGTGTTGGTAAGAGTAATGGATGTGTTGGTAAGAGTAATGTCTGTGTTGGTAAGAGTAATGGATGTGTTGGTAAGAGTAATGTCTGTGTTGGTAAGAGTAATGGATGTGTTGGTAAGAGTAATGGATGTGTTGATAAGAGTAATGGATGTGTTGGTAAGAGTAATGGATGTGTTGGTAAGAGTAATGGATGTGTTGGTAAGAGTAATGGATGTGTTGGTAAGAGTAATGGATGTGTTGGTAAGAGTAATGGATGTGTTGGTAAGAGTAATGGATGTGTTGGTAAGAGTAATGGATGTGTTGGTAAGAGTAATGGATGTGTTGGTAAGAGTAATGGATGTGTTGGTAAGAGTAATGGATGTATGACAGGCTTCTTCTAAAGAGTAAGTCATGTGATAAAAATGTTTTCGGTGCATTTCAAGAATTACAGTACGCTTTATGTGTTTGTCTGACCACAGGGGTTGGTGTCAGAGTTCATACACCTTACATCACTGTACAGACCACTGACACAGTCACTTCTGTGCTCGCCTGCATAGAAAAGCGTATTGTTAGCTGAAACAAAGATGTGTCAGTGTCTCTCGGTGACTCTCTCCACTTGTTCATTTGGAGTCTTCCAGTCATAACTTGTCAGCAGTAACCACAAGGAATATGTGGTCGGACACTCACAAACACCAAGCCCCTTTTCACAGTGTCTTCTCTCTAAGGTCTTTGTTTTTTGTTCATAGAAAATCAAGTAATTTTCCAGGTGGGGAAAAAAGTAATTTGGCCATAAAGTCTTTTTAGAAAAGCCCGATAGACTCATTGTTGTAGCAAAAGTGCAGACAATTAATTCTATTCATGTCGAAAGTTATTATTTTCCGTTGCTAAATTGCTAAATCTTTCGCTCAACACCAGCTAAGTGGCAGCCTGTTCATTGGGCATGGCAGTCATTACGATTGGCTGAGACTGAAGGCTTTATCATCCTAAAGCTCACATTTTCCATTACCTCTTGTTGTTGCAGCATACTTTTTACATAATCCATTTTTTCTCTTGCAAATTGTCAAATCATTTCAATCAGCCTAAAATGACGCTTGCCCCTGAGTCCAAGAAAAGAGCCGTTCTTGCTTCAGCGGTGATCCAAACAGACTGGCTGCCGAGCCTCACTGCCAACTTTCAATTCCTGGCTGGACCCCTGCCTGGTCCAACCACTGCTCTCTGTCTATTCTCAACTTCTCAGTCACTTTGCCCCAACGATGATTAAACAGTTGTATTAGTGCCTAATGGAAATACCCAGAGCCATGCAACAAGTATGTAATAGCTACATAATAACTCATCTAGAAGACCATGCTCAAGCACAGACATCACGGGCCTTGGGCTCTGTGATGTGAAGGATCACCCATTAATCCTGTGTGTAGTAACTGTCGGCCAGTCTGATCTACTGTAACATCGGCTTCAGAGAAGAATTGGAAGTATGGTAAAGGGAGACTAGATATGCATGTTGTATAGTTCAGTGCTTTTGTGAGGAGAATCTGGATCTCATGTAAAATGATGCTGAGGCCTTCCTCTGTGTTTGAGTTCCTTATCTCTCGTCGTAGTTATGTTAGAGTATGGCCCTGTATCCTCCCTACATAGACTAGTATCCTCATTGGGTCCATATGGTCTATATATTTCCTAACTGTCTATAAAAGCCAAGGTTTCCTGATTTAGGCTACCTGCCCACCCACCCATTCTACGGTATAGAAATGTCTGTTTCCAGCCAAACGAATGTCTACAACCACTGATGAAATGTGACCAACTTTATCTATTTGAAGACATTTTAAAGGACGAGCTCTTTTCTTTCATGTTATTCAAGTGTTACCATGCACATGCAACAAGATCGCTCAGATGTGCCAGTGCCTATTAGAATTTTAAAGGACAAGCACTAAAAACTGTGTCGACACAAAGTCCAGACAGACTCGTTGTAAACGTGACGTAGGCACGTCTGGCCGTCCGGCGTATCTTTCAAATCAAACGTTTCTAGCCTAAACACGGGTTGTTATGCAGCGTTATTTATCGTTTAGAGAACGCAGAAGAAGGCTCCCCCGGTCTGCAATCATGTCCTAAGTGTATTTTACTGGGTTTTACCTGGAAGACGGATGGGCCTGCTGGAAAGCACTGGAGCTTCATTATAGACGGATGAGAGCAACAGCGAAACACTCATGCCTTGGCAGAACAGATCCTACCCAGGTTGTTACATAGACCCCTACTTTGATCTCTGAGAGATTTGTTATATTTTAGTCCTTCATCAGCCCAGTGGAAATCATCTGATGTATAGATTGGGAAGGGCGCGCTGAGTAGCGATAAACTGCAGGAGCCGAGAAAATAAACGCTGTTATCGTTTGACTGGTTGAAATAATGGAGTGAGGATGCATGATGGATGATGGAGGTTTATTGATGTGGCGCCAAAGCACTCACTCTCTCTTTTTCCTTTCTGTTTATCCTGGCGGCCATCTTTGTTTTTCTGCCTCCATGAGAACCAAATTTCCACCATACTGCACAGGTCAAGGTGTGACCGACTAGTGCATGCCAGCAGGCCTATCTAGGCCCGTTACAAAGAGATCTCCTGCATGTCACAAGACTGTTAGCCCTCTGCGCCGAAGCCTGGACATTAGCTCTGGGTCTTCAGGTCTCGGGCAAGGGTACTTATCATAAGAGTGTGGTTCACAGAATCACCTCTGTTACAAAGGCCTCTCCTTTGGTTGGCCCATCAATATAGTGCTTGAGGATCGGGCCATCTGTCTGCTGTATTGTACTAGCAGACCTATTAGCAGTGTGATGACAGACTGGAGAATCAAACCCCGGTCTTCAGAGACATGTTCCCCAAAGTTGTTGGTTTCATCACTGTTTCAGTAGACCTAACAGTTGTTTTAGGGCCAGATAGCTTACCGTGCCACTCACAGACAGGTGTAAATCAACCACCCCCACTTCAGACACCACACATTCACAGTTTAAACAGAGCCGGGTCTTCAAACCTTAGGCCTATGGCCTGTAAACTCTATTCTTAGAAAAAATATGATTTGTGGGATGGGTAGGGTCAACCAAAGAACGCTTTATGTTCCCAGGTAGCATCTTATTCCTACCCTTTGCGCTCTCCCTCAGTCTCAGCAGCATCCTGCTAAGCTAACAGATGGTGTTAACCTTTCTCATCCTGTAAAGGGTTTTAGCTGGTTCATCCAGACATCCAGTAGCTGTGTTAACACCTCACCATTGTCAGTAAGATTGATGGGACTCTTGTTATCACATTTCAGCTCCTTTATAGACCAGGACCAGGAAGAAGAGATGGATTTCTCGGGACACCTGTATAAATACAGATGATCAAGTTTCTTGCCCATTTATTTTGTCCATGTCAGAATCTCTCCATTCTAATTCCATTTACACCTGTTGGGTTTTCATTTCTCTGTCTCTCTTTCGCTCTCTCTCAGTCTCTCTCTCTCTCTTTCCACCTCTCTCTTCCTTTCACGATTCTCACTCCTTTGAACATGGCTCATCTGTTTTTTGGTCCGCCTTAGTCGGCCCTTTGCTGGGTGCCAAGTGCTGCGCAGTCGGGAATTAGATTGAATCTTAACTAATTAGCCATTTCTAATAGACACAGTGATTTGCTTTTCAGAAAAAGAGAGCAGAGAGTGCAGCCAAAAGAATGTGTGCGTGAGCAAGAGAATTACTACGATGTTGTTGTGCTGCCTGTCATATGTCCGCTCCCATAAAAAAAAGTTAAACACTTTTTGTGAGCCAACGTCATTAAGTCTTGTGGTGAAGGAGTCGTCTCAGACCTTTGATTTATGTGAAGTGGAATGCTTGTCTATCCGAATTGGAATTGACCCCATCCCTAAAGTCAAACAGTATGTGAAGGTATCCCCACAACTGGACACATACATGCTCTTGTAATGTCCTATGAAACGTTTCTAGAACTCTGATGTTGTATATTCTGAGAACGTGGTAATCACCCTTTGGGTATGTGCCAAAGCATGCTCAAGATTTCTCAGAAGGTTTTTTTCTAACGTAGATGGAATGTTCCGTGAACTAACTGAAAACTGAACACTCAAACATTACTGGTAACATTACAACAACGTTCGCTCTCCCTAGAATTGTTAGCTGGGAGCAGGGGTGAGGGGTCGACAAATAAGCGGCACACGTTGGAAGCCCAGCATGTGAATGCATTTAGGCAGGAATGCAGGATATGCCATCAAAGATTCATGACCGTGCTTTGATCAGTGTCTGCCCCTGATTTACTGGCTTGGATCGAAGATTTGTGTGTGGGTTTATTGGTGAGAGTAAATTGAGGACAGCGGACTCCTAGTTCAAAACTGTTAGGGGTTTCACACTGCTATACCTCCTTCATGCCCAGGTATGTCAGAACAGGTTATGGAGTCCTTTTAATGGCGTGGCTGTATGTGGGTGGGTGTGTGTTGGTGTGTGTGTGCGCGTGCGTGCGTGCGTGCGTGGGTGAACCTTTTATCCGAGTAGACAGCATTTGGTTGTGCTCACCCTTATGAAAAAATATTGCAGTTAGAGTGCAGTATAACGGCAGTACACTGCAGTATAACTGTAGTTAGAGTGCATTATAACTGCAGTATGCTGCAGTATAACTGTAGTTAGAGTGCATTATAACTGCAGTATGCTGCAGTATAACTGTAGTTAGAGTGCAGTATAACGACAGTACACTGCAGTATAACTGTAGTTAGAGTGCATTATAACTGCAGTATGCTGCAGTATAACTGTAGTTAGAGTGCATTATAACTGCAGTATGCTGCAGTATAACTGTAGTTAGAGTGCATTATAACTGCAGTATGCTGCAGTATAACTGTAGTTAGAGTGCAGTATAACGGCAGTACACTGCAGTATAACTGTAGTTAGAGTGCATTATAACTGCAGTATGCTGCAGTATAACTGTAGTTAGAGTGCAGTATAACTGTAGTTAGAGTGCAGTATAACGGCAGTACACTGCAGTATAACTGTAGTTAGAGTGCAGTATAACGGCAGTACACTGCAGTATAACTGTAGTTAGAGTGCAGTATAACGGCAGTACACTGCAGTATAACTGTAGTTAGAGTGTAGTATAACGGCAGTATGCTGCAGTATAACTGTAGTTAGAGTGCAGTATAACGGCAGTACACTGCAGTATAACTGTAGTTAGAGTGCAGTATAACGGCAGTACACTGCAGTATAACTGTAGTTAGAGTGCATTATAACGGCAGTATGCTGCAGTATAACTGTAGTTAGAGTGCAGTATAACGGCAGTACACTGCAGTATAACTGTAGTTAGAGTGCAGTATAACGGCAGTACACTGCAGTATAACTGTAGTTAGAGTGTAGTATAACGACAGTACACTGCAGTATAACTGTAGTTAGAGTGCATTATAACTGCAGTATGAGGCAAAAATGGTGTCCAAAATAACAGTTTTTTTTACTGCCTTAATTTTACAGTGTAAATGCAGGTAGAGTGCAGTATAACTAGCACACTGTAGTTATCCTGCAATTACTGCATCCAAAATACCACAGTCGCCTGCAGTTACTAAACTTGTACTGCAGTTTCAATTACAATATTTTTTTGTAAGGGGAGCAGCAACTGTTCCATGCTACCGTAAGTCACCGTGCTGGTTCTGATATCACGTCTATATGTCCGGATCTATAGAAATACTTCAGCTAAATATGTAGATGTGGATGATGCATGTGTCACCTAGCTTGTTCCCAGACCAATGTTTGACCATAGGAGTTGGCGAGACATTACAAACTGATGCGGGACCAGGATATCACCTACTAGCAGACTTCACTTGACTGTCCCCACAGACTGACCCCTGTCTGACTCACAGGAGCTGGTGGTGAGGTGTGAAACAGGCCTCGTCTCATAATGAACTGTGTACGAGGCCAAGTAGTGTTGTTTCTCCATAATATCCCAACATTAAGTTCATCTGTATTTCGTCTTGGCTCATGACGTTGATACAAAGAGACAAAACCACGCTGTATTGCTCCCCTTCAACTCGTTTGCGGGTGGTGGTTCCAATTCTCCTAAACCCGGGTTTCCATTTTGTTTACATCTTCAACATGTTTCGGGGACCGAAATGTGTCTGCCAGTAAACAAACAACTGCCCGTGTTTGTGTCACGCACCCTTAGAAGTCGAGAGGATTTTGGACGTTCGGGCTCAAACACGCGGTTTGTGCGGGCGGGTGTTTTGGCGTCCATCTTGTTCTCACATTCTCACACAGAGCAGCATCTTCCCAAATGTGTTTCATTAGGGACCTTTCAACAGGACTCAAAACGTTTTGCCACTGTGTCCAACACTGAAACACATGTAGGGAAATGAGGACATAGTGCATTACATGGAGCACTAGGCACCATATTCAAACCCTCCCTAACTTGTATGTGGTTAGAGTACTGTATATAATACTGTGTTGTTTCCAATATCACCCTAATCTCAGATGAGTCAGCATACAGTATGTAGGGATATGATATGGCATTTTTTAAATCATCAACAACATCCATTGCCGTTCTGTGCTCACTTAGATAAGAGAGCTAGCACTTGCCCACGTCCTCAGTCAACGGGACTGTGGGAGCTCCATTTGTCAAACAGGCAAACCTGATACGCTGTGTTATTGTGCTACTTTCAACAGCTCCAAACGGTGACACTGCCCCTCCTACTCCCAGGAGGGGGGTCTCAACCACCACCCCACCCCGTCATTCCCCCATCCACTGTCATCCCTCATCTGCAAAACGAAGGCTTTGTCAGGATGTCTCACTTTGGCAGTTTAACTTGATAGGGAACCATTGAGGGCTTGTGGGTGGCAAAGGGTACAATTTCCTCCTCGGTAGTGGGAAAAAAAGGAGATTTCCTGGGATGAATCATCCATAGGTCTCTCTGTCACTCTGTTCTCTCTATCTCTCTGTCC
Organism: Oncorhynchus mykiss; assembly: GCF_013265735.2. Lineage (NCBI taxonomy): Eukaryota > Metazoa > Chordata > Actinopteri > Salmoniformes > Salmonidae > Oncorhynchus > Oncorhynchus mykiss. The sequence goes on along the minus strand of NC_048583.1, from coordinate 5,834,549 downwards.
TCTATCCATATGTCTCCTCTCTGTCTCTCTCTGTTGCTCTGTTCTCTCTATCTCTCTGTCCTCTATCCATAAGTCTCTTTTCTGTCTCTCTGTTCTCTCTGTCCTCTATCCATGTCTCTTCTCTGTCGCTCTGTTCTCTCTGTCCTCTATCCATAAGTCTCCTTTCTGTCTCTGTCTCTGTGTTCTCTATATCACTCTGTCCTCTATCCATATGTCTCCCGTGTTCTCTCTATCTCTCTGTCCTCTATCCATGTCTCATCGCTGTTGCTCTGTTCTCTATATCACTCTGTCCTCTATCCATATGCCTCCTCTCTGTCGCGCTGTTCTCTCTATCTCTCTGTCCTCTATCCATATGTCTCCTCTGTTCTCTCTATCTCTCTGTCCTCTATCCATGTCTCCTCTGTTCTCTCTATCTCTCTGTCCTCTATCCATATGCCTCCTCTCTGTCGCTCTGTTCTCTCTATCTCTCTGTCCTCTATCCATATGTCTCCCCTGTTCTCTCTATCTCTCTGTCCTCTATCCATATGCCTCCTCTCTGTCACTGTTCGCCCTATCTCTCTCTTCTCTATATAGTGACAGAGGACACCTATGTATAGAAGAGAAATAACCCTATGTTTACAGTGTAGAGAGATTGAGAGAATAAAGATGAGATCTAAGAGAATAGAGAGAAAAAGAGAAGAGAGAGAGATCTAGGAATAGAGGACATCTAGAGCAGACCACAGAGAAACATTAGAGGAAGGTGGGATATATCACAAAGCACAGGCAGCAGCACCACCACTACTTAGATTTAACTCTGAGCAGCACAGTCTCTCTGAGCCAGCTGTCTCTGTAAGCAATCAACACAGAGGCAGAAACACATGGCCCAGCCTCGGCTACAAGTCATGCAATCCTCATTCTTTTGGGTTTATTGTTTACATGCCGGCCCAGCGCCGGCCAAACAGCCACTTCAGTCAGTGTATGCCTAATTGAGCGGACAATGTGGACATGACCATTTTTCCTAGTAGGGTAGTCTAGTATAATTGTCATGACGAGGGCGGCAGGTAGCCTAGCGGTTTGAGTGTTGGGCCAGTAGCCGAAAGGTCACTAGTTCGAATCTCAGAGCCGACAGATTGATCAAACGGTCAATGAGCAACGCACTTGACCCTAAATTGCTCCAGGGTCGTTGGTGAAAATGGCTGACCCTGTCTGTGACCCCACTCTCTGAGGATGTCTCATTAGGACAAATGTAAGCACCCAGCAAATTATTAGTTGGGGCACTCGCAGCATTCTGGTGCTGGAGAAAAGAGTGGGTGGAATGCTGTAAGTAGTGGATTGTTCTGGGCTGAGTATTGCGGAGTCTGTTAGTACTCCTTGAGAGCTTGTCCAGTACTCCAGTAGTGCGGAGAGACCTTGGGTCATCTGGCAGATAGTGCTCTGTGTGCCACTAGAGGTTGCTTAAGACTAGATGGGTGGTTTTGAGGGTAACAGGTTCTCTCTCTCCTCCTCCTCCTTCACTTTCCGGTGGGAGACAGTTCAGGAGAAGTGCACGGCCGCCCGTACACTAGAGAGAATTCACAATCACGAAGTCCTCCTTCTTGGTTTGTGCCTGATCATGTATTACAGTGAATGGTGTATTTATAGTTTATCTGACGCCCTTCCAAATGTTAAAAAATAAAATCCAAATGTTTCTTTAATTCGCTCTCTGGATGTAATGACCACCCAGATGCAGCCAATACCACATGCTGTGAGTCAGGACACGTGTGTTGAGCTTGTAATTACATGTACTGGACAATGTGTGCTGTATCACAAATAAACTGTACAAATTCTTAGTGAACTTTAGCAAAAGTGCCGACTGCAGCCCTGTTGAATGAATCCAGTGTGTATTGAAAAGGGGATGGAAAAGTCAGGATTTTAGCAATGCTGACTAGAAACGCAGCTGAATTTGATTACAAGTCCATTTGTGACCTCTCTTACCATTGGAAACGGGTTTATAAACTCCTCACTTTAGAGACTGCAACTTAATTGCATGGCGTGCGGTGATACACTAGATGTACAAAAGTATGTGGACACCCCTTCGAATCAGTGGATTCGACTATTTCAGCCACACCCGTTGCTGACAGGTGTATAAAATCGAGCACCCAGCCATGCAATCTCCAAAGACAAACATTGGCAGTAGAATGGCCTTACTGAAGAGCTCAGTGACTTTCAACGTGGTACCGTCACAGAATGCCACCTTTCCAACAAGTCAGTTTGTCAAATTTCTGCCCTGCTAGACCTGCCCCGGTCAACAATCAGAGACTGGAATGGTCTAAAGCTCATCGCCATTGGACTCTGGAGCAGTGGAAACGCGTTCTCTGGAGTGATGAATCATGCGTCACAATCTGGCAGTCCGACGGACAAATCTGGGTTTGGCAGATGCCAGGAGAACGCTATCTGCCCCAATGCATAGTGCCAACTGTAAAGTTTGGTGGAGGGGGAATAATGGTCTGGGGCTGTTTTTCATGGTTCGGGACCCTTAGTTCCAGTGAAGGGAAATGTTAACACTACAGCATGCAATGACATTCCAACTTTGTGGCAACAGTTTGGGGAAGGCCCTTTCCTGTTTCAGAATGACAATGCCCCCTCGCACAAAGTGAGGGACATACAGAAATGGTTTATCGAGATTGGTGTGGAAGAAGTTGAATGGCCTGCATGGAGCCCAGACCTCAACCCCATCGAACACCTTTGGGATGAATTGGAACGCAGACTGGGAGCCATGCCTAATCGCCCAACATCAGTACCCGACCTCACTATTGCTCTCTCAACATCTAGTGGAAAGCCTTCCCAGAAGAGTGGAGGCTGTTATAGCAGCAAATGGGGGACCAACTCCATATTAATGCTCATAATTTTGGAATGAGATGTTCAACAAGCAGGTGTCCACATACTTTTGGTCATGTAGTGTATCTTGTAGTTTTAGCCAGAACTACACTATGTTATGTCTGTTGATACTGTAGATATCTAAATAGTGGATACTACCTGGTTGAAGGGTGTACATACTTTCTATACTACCTGGTTGAAGGGTGTACATACTTTCTATACTACCTGGATGAAGGGTGTACATACTTTCTATACTACCTGGTTGAAGGGTGTACATACTTTATATACTACCTGGTTGACGGGTGTACATACTTTCTATACTACCTGGTTGAAGGGTGTACATGCTTTCTATACTACCTGGTTGAAGGGTGTACATACTTTCTATACTACCTGGATGAAGGGTGTACATACTTTCTATACTACCTGGTTGACGGGTGTACATACTTTCTATACTACCTGGTTGAAGGGTGTACATGCTTTCTATACTACCTGGTTGAAGGGTGTACATACTTTCTATACTACCTGGATGAAGGGTGTACATACTTTCTATACTACCTGGTTGAAGGGTGTACATACTTTATATACTACCTGGTTGACGGGTGTACATACTTTCTATACTACCTGGTTGAAGGGTGTACATGCTTTCTATACTACCTGGTTGAAGGGTGTACATACTTTCTATACTACCTGATTGAAGGGTGTACATACTTTCTATACTACCTGGTTGACGGGTGTACATACTTTCTATACTACCTGGTTGAAGGGTGTACATACTTTCTATAGTACCTGGTTGAAGGGTGTACATACTTTCTATACTACCTGGTTGAAGGGTGTACATACTTTCTATACTACCTGGTTGAAGGGTGTACATACTTTATATACTACCTGGTTGAGAGGTGTACATACTTTCTATACTACCTGGTTGAAGGGTGTACATAATTTCTATACTACCTGGTTGAAGGGTGTACATACTTTCTATACTACCTGGTTGAAGGGTGTACATACTTTCTATAGTACCTGGTTGAAGGGTGTACATACTTTCTATACTACCTGGTTGAAGGGTGTACATACTTTATATACTACCTGGTTGAGAGGTGTACATACTTTCTATACTACCTGGTTGAAGGGTGTACATACTTTCTATACTACCTGGTTGAAGGGTGTACATACTTTATATACTACCTGGTTGAGAGGTGTACATACTTTCTATTCTACCTGGTTGAAGGGTGTACATACTTTATATACTACCTGGTTGAGAGGTGTACATACTTTCTATACTACCTGGTTGAAGGGTGTACATACTTTCTATACTACCTGGTTGAAGGGTGTACATACTTTCTATACTACCTGGTTGAAGGGTGTACATACTTTCTATACTACCTGGTTGAAGGGTGTACATACTATCTATACTACCTGGTTGAAGGGTGTACATACTTTCTATACTACCTGGTTGAAGGGTGTACATACTTTCTATACTACCTGGTTGAAGGGTGTACATACTTTCTATACTACCTGGATGAAGGGTGTACATACTTTCTATGCTACCTGGTTGAAGGGTGTACATACTTTCTATACTACCTGGTTGAAGGGTGTACAGTGCCTTGCGAAAGTATTCGGCCCCCTTGAACTTTGCGACCTTTTGCCACATTTCAGGCTTCAAACATAAAGATATAAAACTGGGCTGAATAATTTTGCACGCCCAATTTTTCAGTTTTTGATTTGTTAAAAAAGTTTGAAATATCCAATAAATGTCGTTCCACTTCATGATTGTGTCCCACTTGTTGTTGATTCTTCACAAAAAAATACAGTTTTATATCTTTATGTTTGAAGCCTGAAATGTGGCAAAAGGTCGCAAAGTTCAAGGGGCACTGTACATACCCCGTTGGTATCTCTTTTCATCTTTTAGCAGCTGTTCCTCTGTCAGTCGGTGGTGGTAGAGTAAACAGATGAACAGTGCAGTAAAACGTCCTACTTTGTGTAGTATGCAGTTTAATCCTGGCCTCAGTATTGCTGCCTTCTGTTATATTTCTGCCTTGTAGTTATTTACTGTACTTATTTACTATAGTTGCTGTGTGCACTTTCTAAGAATGAGCTGTTTATAACCGTTCTTCTCCTGCTTTTACCTACCATATGCCCTCCTCTCCTGTTTCCTTTACCAGGCTATTCCCCAACCCACTACCCCTTACATAACACCACAGACTCACACACACTACCACCCCACCCCCACCGTACTCAGTGGGAACTAAGTGGGATGAATGGGCTACCTGGAAATCTCACTGTTTCAAATGACGGCCGTGTGGAAGTGGAGCTGTGAGCCCTGGTGTTATTATCCTCCTGTCGTTCATTCACAAAACTCTCAGAGACACTAAAGAGGTAGGAAGGGACTGGGAGAGCCCCACCCAGTTACCCCTCACCTCACCAGCCACCCCTCTCCTCCCTCACAGAGAGACACTAAAGAGGTAGGGAGGGACTGGGAGAGCCCCACCCAGTTACCTACCCCCCTCACCCCACCGGCCACCCCTCTCCTCCCTCACAGAGAGACACTAAAGAGGTAGGGAGGGACTGGGAGAGCCCCACCCAGTTACCTACCCC